>NW_028113466.1:0-34674 GCF_964273705.1 Natrix helvetica
AGAGTCACTTACCGACCATCTTACTAAACTTAACAACCGCAGCGGTTCATTTAACGACAGTGGGCTGGAAAGGCCGTAGAGTGGGGCACCTCTCCCTTAACCGACGTTCCGCTTAGCAGCCGAAATGTTGGGCTGGATGGTGGCTATAAACCGAGGATTTATCTCTGATCACAGTCCGTCCTTTCTCCTTTTCCGGCTCTCTCCCATCTCCAGTATGGTTTATACCTTGGTGAGTTTCTAACCGCGCCAACCGAAGGGGCAGGACCCTCGGATCGACATCCCCGCCCTCCCGCGCCCCCACCCCCACCCTTCGGTTCCTCCGGGATGAATCGAGACCTCCCCTCCCAACCAACCAACATTCTTCCTGGAGGATGAAACGCTAAGCCAAGATGGACTCACCCGTGCCTGACGGAGCCGTACCAGCTGGAAAGCCACTGCTGCTCCCCTTTTTTTTCAGAGGGGTGGCCCGTGTTTCTGCCCCCCCCCCGTGTGCGCCGGAAAACAACACACACACACACTGTTTTAAGATTTGGAGAACGAAGCCAGCATCCCCCCCCCCCCCCAAACACACACACACAAACGGCCGGCCGCTTCTCGGCCGAACTTTTCGGAAAGTCTGCAAGTGGGGTGCAGAAGACCCCTTCTTTCTCCCCCCCTCCCTCCATCTTATCCCCTCTCTGGGTTGGACCGATTCCTGCCTTAGCCCACCTTTTGAGTTCCTCCTCCCGCCCCCTTTTTTTGGGGGGGGGGTAGTCTGGGGCCCCCAAAACTCCCATTTCTCAAAAAAAACCAACCACCCAAGGAACGGAAAAGGAACCAAGAGGAAAATCCCAATATTTGGCAGCTATTGAATTGAGGAGGATGTATATATATATATATTTGGGGGGGGGGGAATTTTGAGGAGGGGGAGGATCTTCTCCCTTCTTTTTCTCTCCCCCCACCCCTGAGAAACTCCATAGGGCTTTTTTTGGAGGGGAGGGGGTTGCAAAAACAACACAAACCCCAGCCTTTTTTGTTTTCATGTTTTCTTCCTTTTTTTCTCTTCCTGGATGCTCCCAGGCCAGCATCTGTTGCTATGGCGATAGATGAAGCCCTCTCTCTCTCTCTTTCTCTCTCCTTTTCTCTTTTCCTTTTCACGCACTCCGCCCTTTTCATCCCGTTTTCATCCCTCAAATGACGAGCAGGGAAAGCCAGCCTCTCTCTTCAGGGGTGGGGTAAGGGGGGGATTTCATATTATAGGAAGCCCCCTCCTGCGATAATCAAAGTTAATTTGATTTTTAATGTTTTTAAAGGCAGTTGGGGTGGGGGGGGGAGAAACTACTATGGATCCTGGCCCCTAAATTTTCTAAACGAAAAACAGCTCGAAAGCAACACCCTTAAATCTGCTAGACTGCTCCTAGCAGAGGAGGATTGGCTTTCCTGATCTAGGGATCAGCCTTCCTTTTTTAAAAACAAAACAAAGATTTTTGCAGGATTTATTTTATTGATCGATTGAGCCCCCTTTCGGTTTATCGTTTAGAGTTGAGACATTTCGCTTGGTAAACTTTTAATTCGTATTTATTTATTTCTTTTTTTAAAAAAAAAAACCTGACCATCCGCTTCAGAGAGGGGCTCTCTGAATACAAACGATAAAATTAAGATTAAGATTTCCCCCCACCCCCCAAAAAAAATATTTTTAAAAAGATGAAACGTAGCCTTATAAAATTGCAAAACTATGTATTTATTTGGGTTTCTATTTTTTTTTTTTAAAAAGTTTATTTCTTCTGTGTTTCGGCCTTTTTCGGGAGGATGCAAGTCGTTTTCGTTAAATTGTTTAAAATAGGTCTTGGTTGCTGATGGGGAGCAGGGGAAAAATGGAAGGATCTGTTCTGACCTAGGCTTCCCAAGAGCCTGAAGCAAAACTCCTTGTTGTCCCGACAAAAACCCCTTTTATTAATTTCCTGTGGATTCTAGCTCTATCACATCCAGCAAAGTCTTTCGAGGGAGGATTTATGGTCACAGACCTTCTCTGGCTTGGAGAGCTGCCAGGCCGATCTCTGCAGAACTTGGCAAGGAGTCTCCAATAATAATAATAATAATAAATTTGAATTTATTAGCCGCTCCCTTTCCAGACAGGACTCGGGGCGGTGTACAATGGAGCATATAAAACATAAAACATATGTACAAACACATAAACGTACATATATACAAAGACATACATGCACGGAGGAGGTAACAAATTACATCACATTTAGACAGTTAAAAATCACCATTAAAATACCCCAATTGTAAAAAACACAATTTAAAGTTAAAAAATTTAAAAGGACAGTCAGGAGGAGTAAGAAAAATTACGGTTGAGCCAGGCCAGATAATTGAAAGAGGTGGGTCTTCAGCTGTACACGGAAGGAGCGGAGATCGGAAGTAATCCTGATCTCCAAACCAATTAAGCGAAGTAATGATCTCCTGCAAACTCCACTCCCCAGTCGCTCCTCTTTTATTTCCTCTGGGAGGGGCCATTCATCATCCACATGAAATCCACAAGTCTTACAAAGTTGTGTACTTTGCGGGCTGGGGAATCCTGGAAGTTAAAAGTCCACAAGTCTTGAAAGTTGCCAAGATTGGAAACCTCTGCCTTAGAACTTTATAGGATTGCATTAACCCAAATTAGCCCAAACCACCACAAAATCTGTCCATCTTGGCTTCTTTCTTTTTTCCTTATATTTTTCCATCTATTTCTGTCTTTTTTGTCTCTCTCTCTCCATCCTTCTGACTTTTGCCCCTGGCTCACAATGGGCTGACCTGTTTTTTTTTAACAAAAACAACCCAAACGGAGCAGCCAGGCAGCTCAAACTCTGGATTTTTTTGGGGGGGGAGACCAGTGGACCCCATTTCTACCCCTCTTGGGGACCGCTGTACAAAACCAACTCCTATTGGAAATAAAAGACGATGATTTGATTGTGGCCAGGAGTTCCGCTGTCTTCTGTGGACGATTTCCTTTCGACGCCAGTTCACTTGGAAGGGAGGAGGGTCTTCACACCTGCCTCAATAGTGCTTGACTTACTCATTTAGCGACCAAAGTTACAACAGCACCGGTCCTCGCGCTTACGACTGTCATAGCCTCCCCCAATGATTGTGGGATCAGGATAGATGAGGGAGAGAGGGAAGGGAGGAAGGAAAAGATAGATGGGGAAGGAAAAGAAGGGCGAGACAAGGAACAGGGAGGGAGTGAAAGAAGGGAGGGTGGGAAAAGAGGAAAAAAATGGAAGAAGGGAGGAAGAAAGCAAGGAAGGAAAGGGAGGGAAGGAAGGAAGGAAAAGATGGGGAAGGAAGAAGGAGGAAGGAAGTGAAAGAAGGGAGGGTGAGAAAGGAAGAAAAAATCAGGGGAGAGGGAGGGTGAATGGAAGAAAGGGGAAGAAGAGGGAGGGAAAGAAGAAAGGGAATGGAAGGAAGGAGTGAGGATGGAAAAGATAAATAGGGAAGGGACAAAGGGAAAGAAGAGAGAAAAGGAAAGAAGAAAGAAAAGGGAGTGGAAGAAGAGAAGAGGGAGGATGGAAGAGATAAATAGGGAAGGGAGGAAGGGGAAAGAAGAGGGAGGGAGGGAAAGAAGAAAGGGAATGGAAGAAGGGAGGAAGGAAGGAAAAGATAAAGGGGAGGTCTAAAGGAGAAGGGAGGGAGGGAAAGAAGAAAGAAAAGGGAATGGAAGAAGGCAGGGGAGAGGGAGGGAGAATGGATGGAAGGGAGGGAGGGGAAGAAGGGAAAGAAGAGAGGGAGGGAAAGAAGAAAGGGAATGGAAGAAGGGAGAATGGAAAAGATAAATGGGGAAGGGAGGAAAGGGAAATAAGGGGGAGGGAGGGAAAGAAGAAAGGGAATGGAAGAAGGGAGGAAGAGAGGAAAAGATAAATGGGGAAGGAGAAGGGAGGGAGGGAAGAAAGAAAGAAAAGGGAACGGAAGAAGGAGGAGGAGCAAGGCAGGAAGGAAGGGAGACACCTTGGACCTCCAGATGGGACCTTTCCTCAAACCTGGTGGGCTGGGGGTGGTTTTCCCCTCTTCCTCCCCCCTCCCAAATCTGAGCCTTGGGGCCCAGCGGCTGCATCTGAGGAGCACAGGGCGTGTGGGCAAGGGCATCGCATTTGCACACGCAGGAAGCGTGCAAGAGAGCCAGAGTGTGCCACAGACGGCAACCAGCCGCCCCCACAGTGCTGGGCTGTTTCTCTCTCCCCCCCCAAAGCTCTTTCAAAAGCTGTCAAATCTGCTTTGCAACCATCCTGACACACCACAACGACACCCCCAAGGCCTTTTGTCGTCCCCGTCCCCCCGGCCATAACATAGCTAGTTTTCCTTTCCTTTGTTTTGATTTCTCCCTCCATCTTCCCTCGTTTCTCCAGCCTCCCTTTTTCCCCATCCTTCTCTCATCCCACCTTCCCTTTCGGCATTAAAGGTCAAGGCTCCCCTTGCACAGAATCTGTGCTGGTCGTCCCCGACTCTAGGGGGCGGTGCTCATCTCCGTTTCAAAGCCGGAGAGCCAGCGCTGTCCGAAGACGTCTCGGCGGTCATGGGGCCGGCACGACTCAACTCCCGAAGCCGCACGGAATGCTGTTCCCTTCCCACCAAAGGTGGTTCCTATTTGTCTACTCGCATTTTCTTACGGCTAGGTTGGCATCTGACAAGCCAAGCCAATATTGAAGTTGGACTCGCTCAACTACCGCGTTCCTAACTTCACTGCAGTGACTCATTTAACAACTCTGGAGAAGGCAGGTTGTAAAACGGGGCGAAGCTCCCTTCACATAGAGGTCTCCATTAGCCACCGAAACCCGGGGCTCCGTTGAGGTCGTAATGGTGAGGATGGCCTGGAATAAGCATATAACCATCCTTCTCCGAAATTTGCAAAATAGCCAGCCATTTTAAAAGGCCTGGGGTTGCGAAGACTGCCTCTCGTCCCAAAACACAGGACGTTAAGGTAATCTGGAGCAAAAGGGGGGGAGGGGGAAAGGATGATTTATTGAAAATTATTTTGGGTCCACCTGCAAAGAATCAGCGTTTCCCCAAAATCCGGCAAAAAGCCCCGTCTGGATTTCCTGCGTCTTCCTCCTGCAGATGTTTGTTAAAATGCCTGCAGAGGTTGCCACCTAGCTCCCGAAAAATGAAATTATTATTATTTTTCTCTTTTATCCACCACCTCTCCCTCTCCACGCTCCAGAGCTGAGCAGGTGGGCGGGAGCAAATCTTTAAAATGTGCATAAGTCCGGCTCAAAAGGTGTGCCCCCCTCCCCGACCATACCGACGGGCTTCGAATCCGATGGCGACATCCATTTTCCACCGTGAATTCACCGAGAGTTAACCCTAATCCTAAACGGGATTTCCCCCAGTGGGATTTTCCCATGTATTTTGCCCGGGGAAATGTACCTAAGGCCGGCTCAAAAGGCGTGTCCCCCCTCCTAACCATACCGACGGGCTCCAAATCCGATGGCAATGTGCGTTTTGCTCTGCGGATTCGTGGAGAGCTAACCCCTAATCCTAAATGGAATTTTCCCCCCATGTTTTTTTCCCCTGTATTTTGCCAGAATCGTGCCGGATTTCACCACTTTTCGCTACGGTGGTTAAGCGAATCACGTGACCGTTAAATAAAAGTGGCTTCCCTTCCCCTGCTGATTTTGCTTCCTGGGATGATCGCAACGGTCATAAAAAGGGGCTCACATGATCCCGTTTTGTGACGAGCAGAGGCTACGGGGAAGCGGAATTCACTTAACAACTATGTGTCTCACTTAACCACTTCGGTGCTTCACTTTAACCCCTGTAGCCAGAAAGTTTCGTAAAATGGGACCAAACTCACTTAACACACGTCTCGCTTAACGGCAGAAATATGGGGTTCAGTTGTGGCCATAATTCGAGGATTACCAGCACTCAGATCCCTTCCTGGGTGATCAACCTTGGGGAAAACAGGGATCCTGTTTGGGAACGTCGGGGGGGAAAATTTCAGCCGCTGCGGAGGAAACTTTCTTAAAAATAAAATGCATACAAAAGACACCTTCACGAATTTTGTTCTGCCCATCACAGAGTTTTATAAACTTTTATCATGCTTGCAAGAAAACCAAAAATCTCTAGAGGAAATGATCGTAGAAAAAAACCCCAAAAAACAGATTCTCTTCCTCACCCCACAGAACAACTTGAGTTTGGGACTCAAAACTCTTTTTTTAAACACTTCAAATTTTTAAAATAGTGTTTTTTCGTCTCTACCTTTCCCTCGTTGATTCCCGACAACGTAGAGCCAAACTGGATTTATTCTAGATCAGTCTCTCTCAACCTTGAAGCTAGGTGGACTACGGCTCCCAGAATTCCTCAGCCAGCATGGAATTCTGGGACTTGAAGTCCACCCATCTTCAAGCATGCTGGCTGGGGAATTCTGGGAGTTGAAGTCCGCCCCTCTTCAAGCAACCGAGGTGGAAAAATACTGGATTTGTTCTAGATCAATGCATCTCAACCTCGGCTGTTTGGAAAACAACTGGACTTCAACTCCCAGAATTCCTCAGCCAGCGTGGAACTCTGGGACTTGAAGTCCACCCATCTTCAAGCATGCTGGCTGGGGAATTCTGGGAGTTGGAGTCCACCCATCTTCCAAGCAACACTGTTTTAGGCACACAATGTGGCAAAGACCCCCCCAGTGCAGAAGGCAGGAACAGAACAATCCGTATTTCGTGCGAGAAAGGATCAAAACACAACCAACTCAAGGAAATCCCAAATAACAGAACTGTCTCTACAAGGAAGACCCCCAAATCTACCCCCCCCCTTTTTTTTTAAAGGAGGACACAGATTTCGGAGTGGTGGGACAAGCGTCAACTGGGACAGCTGGCCGCCCTCCGCTTCTCCTGGGCGGGAGTCCCGAGTGCGAAAAACCAGCTGCCTTTCGCTTCATTCTTCAAAGGGGGACGGATCCCCGCTTGTCGTCCGCGGTGGAAATCCCCCCCCCACGTTAGAATTTGGGGGGATGGGGGCAGGAAGAGACAGAACTAAGGGAGCGGTGAAATTTGGGGGGGGGGAGAGGAGGGGGTGAACCAAAACCAGAATAAAGGAGGAAGTGCGCCCCCAAAGTCTCATCTCCTCCGTTTAATGCACCAACTGGGCCGTCAACCAGTACAAAACTAACGGCTGGAAGGCAGCGGCGCCTAGCGTGACGTACATCTGCACCCGGCCGGTGGTACGGCTGAGTCCGTCTTGCACTACGGAAGTGAGGATCTTCATCCGTAAAGAGCGAACCTGGGTGGACACAGACAGACAGACATGGGAAGTATTTTGAGATGAGCACCTTGTCCCTCAACTGCGTCTCTCGCGCCTAGGTGGCTTGAGCGTGGAATTCCCACGCACCAACGGGATGGGGTATAAAATCCAGCTCGGCTCGAGTTTGTTGTTAACTTGGCTTCCGTGCCTTTGAAATAACTCAAGGTGAGGAACCTATTGAATCTTCCTCCTCCTCCTCCTCCTCTTTCCCCTGCACAACAAACCGGCGAGGTGGGTTGAGCTGAGAGAGGGAGAAACTGGTCCCCCAAGTCACCAATTGACTCACCATGAAATACATAAGGGAACAGGAAGCCCACGCCAGAGTGATGTAGTAGCCGTTGAGGCCAAAAACCAAGCCCCCGACCACAGTGAGGATCATCCTGGAGAGGAAAAGCAAAGCAGTGTGTATGTTTCTGTGCGCGATCAACACATCGTAACAAATCGGGCAGGAATTAACATTTGCACCCAAGAGCAACGTTTCTCTCGCTGTTGAATTACAGGAAGGAAATTGCAGCAAGATCCTTTATTTAACGGACATCTGATTCAACGGACAATCAATCCTTCTGAAATAACGGACGCCATCCCTATCAGTCTTAAGGGGCACTTAAATGTAATTTTTAATTTAACAAAGTTACATTTCTGCTATATTCACGTCCTCATCAATATGCAAGAGAGGCTGTCGAGGTTCTTGGCGCAACAACATCGTACCGGATTTAACGGACTCTCCTAATCAGTCCGTTAAATCAGGAATTCATTGCCGGTTTGGAAACAAGAGTCTAATTCAGCGAAGCTTGGGTCAGGGGGGGCTTCTGGGAAACGGGAGTCTAATCGGGGAAGCAGGGAGGCCCCTCCCAACTCACCCAACATATTTGTAGCCGCAGTAAGCCAGAAGATCAAACGTGCCCAGGTCACTTTGGACGGTGGCAAGGTAGAGACTCAGAAGAAGGGCGAGAACTTCGATCACCATCCACACGAAGGCCGTGCTGGCACACATCCCGAGGACTTCCGGGGAAAACCTGGCGGAAAAAAACAAGAAGTCTGAACGATTCACGGTCTGGCTTCCAACCTGCTGTGGCCCGCCAGCAGCCAGCGGAGCCAGTGAGGAGGGTTGGGGAGGAAGATGGGCCAGTCCTGGAGTCTGGGGAAGGCTCGGATGAGGGCTCTGTGTCGGAGGCAGAGAGGGGGCCAGGGCCATATGCCAGTTCTCAGCTGCCTTCGGAGTCAGACATCAGTAGGGCAGAAGAACAGCTGGAGCCTGTTCCCAGTGTGCGCATGCGCAGAGTTGCCAGAAGAAAAGAAACACCAACGATACAGCCAAGTCACCAATGGAAACCTTCCCACCCTGACAAACCGAGTCAATGGGAGGGGAAGCCACATCCTCACAGTCACACAATCAAACTCCAGACATCTGCTTCGTATTTACGACAGTGTCCCGGGGTTACGCAATCCCCTTTGGCAACATCCTGACGAGCAACGTCGGTGGGGGAAGCCAGATTCCCTTCACGACTGTGTTTGCTCACTTAACAACGGCAGGGATCCACTTAGCAACGGTGGCAAAGGAAGGTCGTAAAATGGGGTGAAACCCACTTAGCAACTTAGCGACCTACATTTTGGGCTCACTTGCGGTCGTATGTCGAGGACCACCTGTAATCTGTCGCCTGCCAAATTGTACATTAAGCCCAGCCTTAAATCTTGCACCCATAACTCAAATTCACCCCTAATCTTCACCGTTTGCCGTAAGAAACAAAACCGGGAAAGTGGGAAGAATTTTCCGTACCTTTTCTGTATCCCGAGCGCCATTCCAGCCAGCAAAATATACGTAATAAAGGCCATACCTGTGAAGGAGAAAATATATGTATATATTTAAAAAGCTTCCACATTTTGTAGTGTGAAGAAAAGCGACAATACTGTGATTTTTTTTTAGAGCCGTGTCTATCAGTCTGATTTCCCAAACGCTTCGATGAATGAAAAATAAAAAAACAAAGTCCTTCATTAGATGGCGCCTTGCGGTATCTTTTCGTCCCATTAAATGAGTCGAGATTAAAAAATAATAATAAAATTCCTCCCACCAAAACAAACAATTATCTCCTTTGGCAGCCAAATGCCACTTATCCAACAGATTTAATCTGATTCCTAAATTAGACCCATTTTAGGCACTTATGTTTGAAAGGGCTAAGGCTGCCCAACTCAAAACACTGCAGATAAAGCCGTAAAAGGAAAAGAAATGATAACTCAAAATGTAAAAAAAAAAATGACTCATACACTTCAATATATAATATATAAATCTAATCATCATAAAAGTCTAATAAATATCTACATGGCCCATGACTTATGGCTGGTTATTTAATGTCTGTTCAGAGTGATGATGTTCTCAGAATAAAGAATAGGATAGGATGGGAAAGAATAGAATAGAATAAATAAGAAATAATAGAAATAGGAATAAGAATAGAATAAATAAGAAATAATAGAAATAATAGGAATAGAATAGAATGAAAAGAATATAATAGAATAAATAAGAAACAATAGAAATAGAAATAATAGAAATGGAAATAATAGGAATAGAATAGAATAAATAAGAAATAATAGAAATAGAAATAGGACTAGGAATACAATAGACCGAAAAGAATAGAATAGGAAAAAGAAGACTAGAATAAATGAGAAATAATAGAAATAGAAATAAGAATAGAATAGAATAAATAAGAAATAATAGGAATAGAATAGAATAGAATAGAATAAATATGAAATAATAGAAATAGAAATAATAGGAATAAGAATAAAATAGAATAGAATAAATAAGAAATAATAGAAATAGAAATAATAGGACTAGGAACAGAATATAATGAAAAGAATAGAATAGGAAAAAATAGAATAGAATAAATAATAGAAATAGAAATAATAGGAATAGAATATAATGAAAAGAACAGAATAGGCAAAAATAGACTAGAATATAATAGAATAAATAAGAAATAATAGAAATAGAAATAAGAATAGAATAGAATAGAATAGAATAGAATAAATAAGAAATAATAGGAATAGAATAGAATAAGAAATAATAGAAATAGAAATAGATAAATAGAAATAATAGGAATAGAATAAATAAGAAATAATATAAATAGAAATAATAGGACTAGGAACAGAATATAATGAAAAGAATAGAATAGGAAAAAATAGAATAGAATAAATAAGAAATAACAGAAATAGAAATAATAAGAATAGAATAGAATTGAATAGAATAATAAAATAAAAAACTCACTAGGAATATAGAGGTCGGGAGCGTTGATGTCCTGGCGTGGAGTCAGAGGGATATCGCGATGATAACGGACTTCCCAATTCTGCAAAAAGAATAATAACTATTATTTTTGCTTTTGCATTTCAGCAGCTTCTTGCAATCAAATCTTGCTTGGAAATTCTGGTCTAAAGCTCCTCCCATCCGCTCCCATAATTGTAACCGAAAGATTGTGGATTTTATTTTTATCGAATCTAAGAGTTTTTTAAGTTCAACTTTTCAGCCTGAATGCTGAAATGCCTAAAAAGCTCCCAACAGTTTCCTCCTCGGATGCGTTTATTTCCCTGATTTTCTTTTTCCAGTGGCAGTGAGTTCCTCAGGTTAACCGAGAGCTAAGGGGAATAAATGCCCATTTGCTGGTTGAATCTGTTGAGACTCGAATTGGTCGCTTTGATTCCTGTCTTCGACTTATAACCATTCACTGAACAAACATTCGGAACGACAACAGCACTGAAAAATCGGTCCTCGCACTTACGACCATCGTAGCCCCCTCACAGTCATATGATCAAAACTCAGTTGCTTTTCTTTACCTGGTGCACGTAAGGGAAGATTAACAGGCCTAATTTTTTCATCACATACGTGGTGTCCACCGCAAAGAAGTATTTAAGCTTGTTGATAGAAACAAATCTGTGAATCTGCAAGGGGAAAAAAAAAAGGCAGATTTATTTATTAAATTTACAGGCCACCCAGCTCACTAGGCCTAGGGCCGGGCTGGCAAACCTATGGCACGCATGCCAGAGGTGGCACGCATAGCCCTGTCTGTGGGCATGCATGCCGTTGCCAGCTGCTCTTCTGCCTTTTTTATGGCAGTTTTCAGGCCGTTTTCAAGCTGTTTTTGACCCAGAAAACGGCCTGAAAATTGCACTAAAAATGGCTAAAAAATACCCCCAAAACAAGCATATGTGCACTGGACAGCTGGTCTTCGGGTTTCCAGCTGAATCTATCTATCTATCTATCTATCTATCTATCTATCTATCTATCTATCTATCTATCTATCTATCTATCTATCTATCATCTATCTATCTATCTATCTATCTATCTATCTTCTATCTACCTACCTACCTACCATCTAATATCTACTATCTATCAATTTACCCATTCATCTGTCTATTTATCTATCTATCATCTACCTATTTTTCTTTTTCTATCTATTTATCCATCCATCTATCTATCCATCCATCCATCCACCTATCTATCTACCCACCTACCCATCCATCTGTCCATCCATCTATCATCTATCCATCCACCCATTCATCATCTATCCACCTATCCGTCCATCCATCCTCCCCTCTATCCATATCTATCATCCATCCATCCATCTATATCTATCAATCATTCATCTATCTATCTGTATCTATCTATCATCTATCCAGTCATCCATCCATCTGTATCTATCATCTATCTATCCATCCATCTGTATCTATCTATCATCCATCCATGAATCTGTATCTATCTATCCATCCATCCGTATCTATCTATCCATCCATCCATCCATCCCTCTGTATCTATCTATCTGTATCTATCTATCCATCCATCCATCTGTATCTATCTATATCTATCTATCATCTATCCATCCATCCATCCATCTGTATCTATCTGTCTCTCTCCTTTCCCATTTTTTAAAAAAAGGATTCTCCGTTTTATTCCTTTACCTCTTTATGGACGATGTCTTTCCCTTGGGACGCAATGGAGGAGCCGTAAGCCATGGCAACGTTAGCAACGGGGTCGGCAAAAATCTGGTTGAAGCTCATGTCGATCCCTGGTGGGGGGTATCCCGCTTGGGGCGGCCCGTAGCCGGAGCTGGTGTCATCAAAGAGTTGAGGGGCATCTGGGGATTGGGGCACAGGGGGGATCCTGGTCCTATGTTTGGAGACTTTGAGGGGAGAGGGAAAAATTAGGAAGAAGTAGACGAAGGGAACAACGTAGCCAACAGCGCTCAACTATCGTTAATAGGATACAACCCAGAATTCCCACTCGGTACAGGGCGGAATGTATCTCTGCAGGCAGTCCTCGCCTTACGACCGCAACTGAGCCCAACATTTCTGCTAAGCGAGACAGTTATTAAGTGGCGCTGGTAAGGTGAGAAATTTGTCAAGTGAGTTTCGCCCTGTTTTACGACCTATCTTGCCACGGTTGTTAAGCGAACCCCTGCAGTCGTTCAAGTGGGTAACACGGTTGTTAAGTGAATCTGGCTTTCCCCGTCGACTCGGCTTGTCGGAAGGTCGCAAAGGGGATCACGCCATCTCAGGACACGGTCATTAATATGAGTCCATGGCCAGGCATCCTAAGTTTCGATCACGTGGACCCTGCGACGGTCGTTAAGTGTGGGGAAACGGTCCCGTTGCTTTCCCCCCCTCCCCCCGTGCTGCTGTAACTTCAAACGGCCACTAAACAAACGGGCATAAGTCAAGGACTAGCTGAAATAGGATCCAAACAAGGATTCACACTCGGTACAGGACTGAATGAATGTACTAAATCTACCCTTCCGCTTTAAAGTTTGTTTTTATTTTCTTTTATTTGACATTTTCCCAACATTTAAATCACAATGGCACTTTTACAGCTTGGTATTTCTTTTTTTTTTCTGATTTCAGGTTTTCTGTTTTCCATTCTATTATCCATCTTCCTCTTGGTTACGTACTTTCTGGTTTTTTCAGTATATGCATCTATCTACCATATTTCCATCTTTATTGCTTCCTAAGTATAAGCCATCTCTTTTCATTAGGTTTGCTAGGCGTTACATTGATTTTACGTCTCTTTTCGAGCCACTTTAAAGTTTATTTATTATTCAATGGACGAGGTGGCTTAGAATGCAGGAAAAGCACAAATATTTTCATCTTTCTTTAAATAATGCCCTTTATTTTTTTACTTATTCCCCTTCTAAGCCACCTCAAGCCCTCCAAGCGACACCCAGCCGCGTCCATAAACCGCCAATAAACTACCCGAAATCTAGTTTGGCCCCACTCAGAAAGGGATCCCCAGATCCCTCCCCCCCCATCCTTCCCCTATATTGGGGTTTGCAAACTCTCCCCAAAATGGGGTAAATTAATTCCCCGACTGGTTCAAGCGGGCGGGGCAATTGCATTCAAAGCCATTAAAATGAAATTTAAAAAGGGCACCCCGGAAGGGGCTTTAGCAGCCGGATTTAGGGATCCAGAAGGATCTTGGGACCCACTGGGGATCCACTGGCCTCGATTTCAAGGCTCTCTCTCCAAAAGCAACAGGCGGGAAGGGGGGGAGTTCATGCTGGATCTCCTCCCGCTCTAAGAGCCCCCCCCCAAAGTGGATCCCCACTGAGGATCCACCCGGCCTGCTCCCCTCCCCTCCCCGTTCCCCACCCCCGCCCCCGCCTTTCCTCCCCCTACCTGGACCCCCATATCCAGGGGGGTAAGCCATGGCGCCCCCTTCAATCGCTTCCTTGCCCCGCGCGGAAAGGATCCTTCATAAAATAAAATTAGAATAATAATAAATCAAATAAAACCCAGCGCAGCAAAGTTGCGAAGAGATCAAAAAGAAGAGGAAAAGGTTCCAAAGCCACGTCCTCAAAGGCGCCGGCGCGGCCAGAAGCAACCGCTCCCATTGGCTGCCGCTGTATCCTTTTGGCAGGCTCCGCGCGCTGATTGGCGGACGGTGTATTCCATTTCGCGGAAGGTTCCAAAGGGGCGGAGTTTGGCTCGCCTGGCGTTCTAAGCCCATGGGCGCACGCGCAGAAGGACGTTGGGAGGCGTTCCCGGCAGCTTTGAGGCTGGGTAGAGCAGGGCATGATGGGAGTTGTAGTCTAGCTAGCCTTGCAGGTGGCAAAAATAGGTGGACCTCAACCCCAAGAATTTCCCAGCGTGCTGGCTGCAAAACTCCCAGAGTTCCCCAGCTGGCAGGCTGGCTAGAGAATTCTGGGAGTTGAAGTTCTGCCATCGGAAAAGTGCTGAGGTCAAGGGAAACAACACCCTATTAAAACTGGGTAGAAATCCTATTGTTTTTCAGTTCAGGATGATCTCCCTGGTGGATCTTCAGGGATCAGTTCTGGGGATCAATCTCTGGAAGTCTTTAAGAAGATGTTGGCAGGGGGTTGGACTAGAAGACCTCCAAGGTCCCTTCCAACTCTGCTATTGTATTGTAAAACGCCAGTGGTGGCTGGGGTAATACCTCAAGGGGGTATTTAAAAGACTCCCAACGCCACAGCTCCCCTATGGTGAGCTACCTCGGTCTCACTTTCCCTCAGGGAAATAAGGCAAACGTCTGGGTCCAAAAGAATTTAAACCAAGGCTCGGGTTTTTAGGAGTTAAAATGGTGGAACTAGGCAGAATCTGAGATAATCTCAGCTGTGTCCTGTTCACCCCAGACAAGGAACCGTTAAAAGTAGCTTTAAAAAGAGGAATACAGCTGAGGCAATTTTAACCAGGTGCAGTTAAAAGGGCTAAACTACCACAGGTGAATGTAAGTGTTAAAATTAGCTTAAAGGCAAAATTGCTTCAGTCCCTGCAGGTGACCGGACTTTGTTTAATAAATTTAAACTCTTGGGACCTGAGAAAAGAAATTCTAGCCCAGTTTCAAGTCCTTTAAAGAAAACATGCAGAGGACTATTGTATTGTATTGTATTGATCTCCCTGATGGATCTTCAGGGGATCAGTTCTGGGGATCAATCTCAGTTCAGGATGACCTCCCTGGTGGATCTTCGGGGATCAGTTCTGGGGGTCAATCTCTGGAAGTCTTTAAGAAGATGTTGGATAGCCATCTGTCTGAAACGGTACAGGGTTTCCTGCCTAGGCAGGGGGTTGGACTAGAAGACCTCCAAGGTCCCTTCCAACTCTGCTATTGTATTGTATTGTATTGATCTCCCTGATGGATCTTCAGGGGATCGATTCTGGTGATCAATCTCAGTTCAGGATGGTCTCTCTGGTGGATCTTCAGAGGATCAATCAGTGTGGGTGGGGAGGGGGAATATTTTTTCTGTGCACGTCAGGAACACTTAATGAAGACTTATCAATGAAATGTATTTGTTTTCCCCCCCAAAAAATCCAGTTTGTTATTGTTTAAAAGAGCTTTTAAACTACAACAAACCAGATTTTTTTTAAAATTACATTTTATTGAGGGTTCAGATCGGGCGTTGAGTCATGCCGGCCACATGACCACGGAGACGTCTTCGGACAGCGCTGGCTCTTCGGCTTTGTAACAGAGATGAGCACTGCCCCCTAGAGCCGGGAACAATTAGCACATATGTGGGCAGGGGGGGGGAACCTTTACCTTTATTAATTTAAAAAAATGTTAATAAATATGTTGCTGTATTATTATGATGCAAGGTGCATCGAAGGGTTAACATACCCAGATTGGTTTGGGGCCCTTATACTCGTGGCGTCCCCGGGGAAAGTGCCCATCAGACCCATGTGTTAAGACAGCCCTGGGGCTATTCGAGACCTGGCAGAGGGTACTTCTCTACTGTTGGCAACCCCTGAAGATGACCTAAGAAAAGGCTTTGGAATGGGAGAATTCGGGGGATCCCTACATTTCAAACTTAGTCTGATGGTAGCCCAATATAAACCCAGGTTTTCTTCAGGCCGGTTGCCTCTGCCCCTTCTTTGCAAGCTTCGATGCCATCTTTTACTTTGGGGGGTGGGGAGTTTACTAGAAATAACAGCCTTGGGGGAGGGGGGGCAGGGCTGTCTTAACAGCCTTATGGGCACCGAGCAAAGCAGTGCACTGGGGCCCCTACAGCAACTGCTCACAGGAATCAAAAATGTAAACCTCTCTATATAAAAGCCAAATACCCCTCATGCATCATCACGAAATCTCCAGAAGCGTAAAGCCTACAGACTTGAAATTGGGCACCTATGTTCCTCTTGGCTTCTAGGTGCTCGCTAAGAAAGGATTTTTCAAAATAACCATCTGATCATTAGTTATTTCTTATGTTATTATTAACACACACTGATGCTAAGGAGTTGGAAGTTCTACTCCTCCTCCCCACCTGAAAAGAACTCTGTTCCAACTGCCACTTGGGCGTGGGCGTGGCCAGCGCATGACTGATCTGGCCTGCGGGCTGGGAGTTTAGACATTCTACACCCCCTCCCCACCTGAAAAACGCTCTGATGCTAAGGTGTTAGACTGAGGGAGAGAAGGGGGTAGGAGAGGATCAATGGGGCCAGCCTGAGGGAGAGAAGGGGATAAGATAGGAGAGGCCTCTATGGGGCAATCCTGAGGGAGAAAAGGGGATGGGAAGAGGATCAATGGGGCCAGCCTGAGGGAGAGAAGGGGATAAGCCTGAGGGAGAAAAGGGGATAGGAGAGGCTCAATGGGGCCAGAGTGAGGGAGAGAAGGGGATAAGACAGGAGAGGCCTCTATGGGCCAATCCTGAGGGAGAAAAGGGGATAGGAGCGGATCAATGGGGCCAGCCTGAGGGAGAGAAGGGGATAAGATGGGAGAGGCCTCTATGGGGCAAGCCTGAGGGAGAGAAGGGGAGAGAAGAGGCCCGATCATAACTACTCATTAATTTCCAAATTGTAAGTCTCGATTTATCAAAGCCTGATCACATAGTTTTCGGAGCACGGTTATCCAGCTAGTGGGTGATCAAATCAAAATCTATTTTATTTTTTTGGCACTTCAAAAAAAAAATCGACTTGGGGGCTCCCTATGCTGGTGGGGGCCCAGGCGCAAGTGCCCCTCCTCAGGCCCATGCCTTAAGACAGGGGAGTCTCTTTTGACCCAGGTTTGCATCCCGACGTGCGTGCAGGGGAAAGAAGGGGAGGGACACGTGGGGAAGCAGCCTTCCCTCTGCCTCCCTGCCTGCCGAGTCATCGGGGCCGAAAGAAAGCGAACGAGCGGGGCAAAGCAGGGCGACTAAGCTCTCAGCGGAGCGTCGCCAAGCAAAGCAGAGCATCTTCCTTTAAGACTGCGGGACGGTCCAGGGCAACCGGGATCGGGGCTGGGGGCTGGGCCTGGGGGAGGGAGGGGAGCTCCGGGCTTTGTGCTTCCCAGCCCCGCCGTGGAGGGCGGAGCCGCCGCTGCCCCCGCCGCCAAAAGTCCACGGGCGTCCGGGGCAGGTGGGCGCCCAGGCAAGGCGCGCAACGGTGCCTCGTCTCCCATGCCCCGTTGCGGGGACTGCGGGGGGCGGCACAGCTTGAACCGCTGCGGGGCCGGGCAGCCCCGAGCCCGAGCCTAAGATGCGGCCGGGCCGCCGTCTTGGGGGCGTCACGCGTGAAGGATGCCAGGAGTGGGGGCAGAAGACGGCGGGCAGCAGCCGGGTGCCGGGGAGCTGCCCACGCTCACCCCGGCTGGGGGACCCCCTCGGGAAGAGGTAAGGCCAACCTGCGTGGGTGGGTGGGTGGGTGAAATAGTGGGGGAGAGAAAGGAAGGAGAAAGGGAAAAGAAAGGAAGGGCAGGGAAGGATAGAAAAGAAAAAAGGGAAAGAGGAGAGGAAAGGAAGAGAAGGGAAGGATGGAAAAGAAAAAGAAGGGAAGGGTAAAAAAGAAAAAGAAGGGAAGGATAGAAAAGAAAAAAGGGGAAGAAGGGAAGGATAGAAAAGAAAAAATGGAAGAAGGAAAGGAAGGGGAGGATAGAAAAGAAAAAAGAAGGGGAGGAAAGGAAAGGAAAGGAAGAACGGAAGGAAGGGAGGGGAAGAAGGGAAGGAAAAGAAGAAAAGGCACCCAAGAAGAACGAAAGGAAAGAAGGAAAGACATTTAAAAAAAACAACACCGAAGCGCTTTTGCGCTGCGCCCTGAGCGCACCGCTTGGAGACGAGTCCCCCTCTCCAAACGGCGCCTCCAAAATCCGGGGTTTTCTGGGTTTGGGGGCCGATGCCAGCTTTCGAGGTTTGAAAGCCGGGGTTCAGGCCTCTGTTTTCGGTCCTCCCCCCCCTTATTTTTTTCCCTAACCGGGGAGGAGGGGCATCAGCTGGGGGGGGGGGGAGAAACAGGAGTGATTTTGCTGCAGGGAACACGTATCCCTTTGTGCATTCATTATTAATAGCTCTACGGGGTTTAAAAATAAACCTGGGTGTGGGGGGGGGTCCATCGGTGCGGGGGGAGGAGGAGAAAGGTGGCAGCTAAGGGTGGGCTCTTTTTCTGGTCCCTTGCATCCTCCTCGCCCCCTTATAAGACTCCCTCTTTTAAAGCAAACTGGGGAGGGGTTCCCTCCATTTGCAAGCGGGCGCCCGCCGTGCGTAAAACTGGCACCCAGCTTTTCTCGGGATTCCCGGGGAGTGGGGAGAAAGGGGGAAGGGGACCTGCAGGGAAGCGGCGTGTTTTGCGACCGGCTGGTGTGTGTCTCTGTGTGTGTGTGTGTGTGCGTGCGTGGAAGGGAGGGCACGCGTGAAGTTCTGCATTGCACCACACAGCCCGCCCGGCCGCGTCCTTCGCCTCTCCGCTTTGGTGCGCTTGGCGGCTCGGTCTCAACGAAGGAACAAAAGCAGGCTCAGGGCTTTGGTGGCGGTGGGTGGGGGGGAAGGGTTGTTTTTGGGGAGGGGGCTAAAGGGGGTGCTGGAAATCAACCCCCCCCTCTTTTCACCACCTCTGGCATTTTTTTATTTAAAGCTGCAGGGTGGGAAAAAAACCACCAATATTTCTTTTTTTCCCCACCCTCCCCGGTCTGAAAAAAGCCTTAGGACCCTTAGGGTCTCCCCCAGTAAAGGAGACCCATCTGCAGCCTGGCTGGCAGGGGATGAAGGGAGGTGTAGTAGTTCAGCCTTTCTTACCAGGTTGGTAACAAGAGAAGACTTTTGGGACAAAAAGGCTGGGCCATTTCTCTCAAGACTGATATTGGGGAGGAGGGGAAGGGGAGGCATTTGGGGAGAGGAGGGGGGGGGGAGTTGGCAGACAAGCAACTTGGCAATTGCCAGGGTTGAGAATCACTGCCCCCCCATCCCCCAGGGACTCCCCCCCCCCAAAAAAAATGTCAAAACGAAGAAAGGTGAGTTGGGTGGATAAAAGAGCCCCCACAGTAGCATCTGGGACTGTCTTGCGTTCTTTCCTTGGAGTGCATTAAGGCAAAGAGGGTGTCAGATTGGAAACCCCCCTCCCCATGCTTTTAATAAATAAATAAATAACTCCCCCCACCCCCATCTTAAAAGCCATTTGCTGTTGGCAGCCTCCCAAAATAATCCCTTTGCAATGCTCTGGGGAGATGTGAAAGGAGTGGGGATGATGGAAGAGGTGCGTTTGTGTGTGTGTGTGTGTGTGTGTGTGTGTTTGTGTGTGTGTAAAAATGATGGGACTCCTTCCCAGCTGCCCCCAGCCCAATTCACCCCGAAGCTGGGCCTGCTTTAGTTTCTTTTATTCTTTATTCCCTACGTTGGTTTCTAGAGTAGTTTCAACCCTGAAATAACCCTGAAATTAAACAGTAAAACTTATGCTCAAAACAAAGAGTGTGGAATTAAATAGTTGGAATTCCCTTGGACATTCTCTCTCTCTTTCTTTTCTTCTTTCTTTCTCTTTTTTATCTGTGTCTTCTCTTTCACCCTCTATCTCTATTTCACTGTCTTTTTTCTGTCTCTTTCTTTGTCTCTCTCTTTCTCTTTCTGTCGCTCTTTGTTCTGTTTCTGTTTTCTCTCTTTTTCTCCCTTTCCTTTTCCCTCTTTTCTCTCTCCCTTTTTATCTGTCTTTCTTTTTCACCCTCTTTCTCTTTATCTATTTCGCTGTCTTTCTTTTCTCTCTGTCTGTTTCTTTCTTTGTCTCTCTCTCTCCTTCTTCCTGTTTTCTCTATCTCTTTTTCTCTTTCCTTTTCCCTCTTTTCTCTCTCGCTCTCTTTTTTATCTGTCTCTTACCCTTTTCCCTTTATCTCTATTTCTCTCTCTTTCTTTTCCTTTCTTTGTATCTCTTTCTTTCATCCTCTTTCTCTCTCTTTCTTTGTTTCTTTCTTTCCTTCTGTCTCTCTCTCTCTCTCCCCCAGCTAGAGGCGGGGATACTTCCAGGAAGTTAAATACAGCCTATTTCTAACCCTTTCACTCAAGCTTGCTTACCGCTAGATATGTTATATGGCAGGTGGTCCCAGCGAAATGGAACCTCCCTGTACCGAAGCAGTCTATCCTGGCTGTGGGGAAGCAGACCATCGAGCTCCTCGCGAGTGCCTTTCGGCTTCTGTGGGAAACAGATGCTGAGGCTTATTTTGTCTGGCTTCAACGTCCTGTTTATATTCCCCAAATGTGGCCTCGTTAATGTCTGGACTCCAGTGCGAAGGGCGCGATGTGTGTCTGAAAGCACAATTGCAGGGTGTCTGGCCTGTTAGACCCAAACTGGTTGTTAAGTCGGGGAGCGGGGAGGAGGGGGGCGCCTTCTGTGATCCTGGAATATGGAAAGGCCGAGGAAATTGGCAGCATTTCAAGGGTTCAATTTTGCACGCCGTTTAGTTTGCTCTCTGGGTTAGAAACACCGGGGCGGGGGGACTGTGAAATGGAATGAAGGTTAGCAGCTAGTCCTCGACTTACAACGGTTCGCTTAGCAACCATTTGAAGTGACAACAATGGCACTGAAAAAAGTGACCTACAACCATTTTGGTTTTTTTTTTAGCACTGCGGTATCCCCGAGATTTACATTTGGAGACTGGACCATGGACTTGCATGTACGACGGTCGCGGTGTCCCTGGGTCACGTGATTTCCCTCTTTTTGCGACCTTCCGGAAAGGGGAAATCAGATTCACTTAACTCCCCCGGGGGACGCATTTAACAAACGCGGCAATTCGCTTAACAAAGGGGCCGAGGAAAGTTGTACATTTCAACAATTGATGGGACCGTAAATTTGCAACCGTACGCCGAGGACTACCTGTACTAGTTTGGCGGTGGTGGGGTGTGATCTCAGATCTTTCTGGGAAGGGGCAGGTCTGTAACCTTCTTCCCTACTCTCTTCTCTTTCCCTTTCTCTCTTGCAGCAACGTCCTCTCAAACAGTCTCTGAGCAGCTCGCTCTGCCGGGAGTCCCACTGGAAATGTCTGGTGCTCACCCTCCTAATGTTCGGCTGCTTCGGCGTCATGGCCTGGTGCCGTCTCTCGACGGTGACCCGCCTGAACTACGACAGCTCCTACCGAGGGGCGTCGCTGGTGTATCATGACAGCCCGTGCTCCAACGGCTACATCTACATCCCGCTGGCGTTCCTGGGCATGTTGTATGTGGTGTACCTGGTGGAGTGCTGGCACCGATTCGCCAAGGGGCAGACGCAGTATCGGGTGGACACGGCGAGCGTCTACGACAAAGTCCAGCGGATGCAGCAGGCCACGCCCTGCATCTGGTGGAAGGCCGTCAGCTACCACTACATCCGCCGCACGAGGCAGGTGACGCGTTATCGCAACGGGGACGCTTACACGACCACCCAGGTGTACCACGAGCGCGTCAACACCCACGTCTCAGAGACAGAGTTTGACTACTCGGGCCACGGGGTGAAGGACGTCTCCAAGGAACTGTTGGGCCTCTCGGATTACCCCGTGACCAAACTCCGCTTTACGAAATGCTTCAGTTTTGCCTCAGGGGAGGCAGAAGCTGCGTATCTGACTCAAAGGGCCCGGTTTTTCGGGGAAAACGAGGGTTTGGACGACTACATGGAGGCCCGCGAAGGGATGCACCTCAAAAACGTGGACTTTAAGGAACACATGTTAGTCTTCCCAGATCCAGGGCGTCCACCGTGGTACACCCGCCGGGGTGTCTTCTGGCTGGCCTCTTTCCTCCTGCTATCCTGGCCGCTGAGAGTTTTGTCCGAATACCGTACAGCCAACGTACATTATCACGTTGAGAAACTCTTCGGGGCAGACGATGGGCCCAGCCCGCTGGATGCCGCGGGGACTTACGGCCGTCGAATCTCGCGCGTCAACACAGTGGACATGACCGAACTGGAATGGCACATCCGTTCCAACCAGCAGCTGGTGCCCAGCTACTCCGAGGCCGTGTTGATGGACACCACGACGGTGGCAGGCGCGGCGTACCTCCGCAGCTGCCAACGCTGTCGCCGGACTGTCAGCAGCAATTCCCTGCCCTCGCGGGGGACTCGGGCCCTCTACGCACGCTTGCCGTTCAGCTGCAGCCGCTTCTCGCTGAGCGGCGCCCGGCGATGCGGGGGGATTCTCCGGAGCCTGAGTGGAAGTCAGGTGGGCAGCAACATCGAGACGGAGCCGTTGGAGAGCCCCCCGTGCTACCAGGATGCGTTGTACTTTCCCGTGTTGATTGTGCACGGAGGGGAGGGCTGCGAGCGCAATGGGCACAGGCCGGGGCTGGCAGGGAGGGGGCAAGGGACCCCCCTGTGACCTGGGAGGGAGGAGAGGGATAGTGGAAACTTAGGTTCCCTGGCAGAAACGCAGAACACAACGTCTCTGGCTTGTTTGTCCGAGCCACGATCGAAACCCATTAACCCAGCTGCAAGGCTCTTTGGCCGACATTCCAGTCTTCTAAGGAAGTCCGTGTGGGGAGGGAGGCCCATTAAGCCCAGGTTCAGATATGGGATTCTTTTGCTCAACTCTTTGGTAGAGGGAAGGAAGGAAGGAAGGAATAGAGAGGGATGGAAGAAAGAAAAAGAAAGGAAGGAAGGAAGGGATGGAGGACGGAAGAAAGAAGAAAGAAAGAAAGAAGAAAGAAAGAAAGAAAGAAAGAAAGAAAGAAAGAAAGAAAGGCAGTAAAGAGGGCAGGAAGGAATAGAGAAAGAAGGAAGGAAGGAATAGAGGGATGAAAGGAAGGAAGGAATAAAGAGGGAAGGAAGGAATAGAGAGGGCAGGAAGGAAGGAATAGAAAGGGATGTAGGAAAGGAAGAAAGGGAGTAAAGAGGGCAGGAAGGAATAGAGAAAGAAGGAAGGAATGGAGGGATGGAAGCAAGGAAGGAGTAAAGAGGGCAGGAAGGAATAGAGAGGGATGGAAGGAAGAAAGAAAGAAGGAAAGGAGGGAGTAAAGAGGGCAGGAAGCAATAGAGAAAGGAAAGAAGGAATAGAGGGATGGAAGAAAGGAAGGAATAAAGAGGGAAGGAAGGAATAGAGTGATGGAAGCAAGTAAGGAGTAAAGGGCAGGAAAGAAGGAATAGAGGGATGGAAGAAAAAGAAGGAATTAAGAGGGAAGGAAGGAATAGAGGGATGGAAGAAAAGGAAGGAATAGAGAAGGAATGAAGGAATAGAGAGGGAAGAAAAAAAGCAAGAAAAGAAGAAGGAATAGAGAGGCAAGAAAAAAGGAAAATAGAAAGGGAAAGAAGGAATGGAGAGGAAGGAAGGAAGGAGTAAAGATGGCAGGAAGGAATAGAGAGGGAAGAAAAGGAAGGAAGAATAGAGAGATGGAAGGAAGGAATAGAGAGGGATGGAAGGAAGGAAGTAAAGAGAGAAGGAAGGAATAGAGAGGGGGGGAAAGAAAAGAAGAAAAGAAAAGAAAAGGAATAGAGAGGAAAGAAAAAAAGGAAAATAAAAAGGGAAGGAAGGAAAGAGTAAAGAGGGAAGGAGGAAAAAAGCAAGAAATGAAGGGGGAAAAGGAAGGAAGTCCCAGATTTTCAGAAAACACAAGTTTTCAAGTCAGTATTCTAATACAGAATTCTTTGGCTGAACTCTTCACTCGAAGAACGAAGGAAAGAAAAAAAAGAAAGAATCCTGGAGGAATGTGAGCGTGTTTCCCACAAGGGCTCAGGAACATTAAAAAGAAAGAAAGAAGGAAAGAACAGAAATGGCGTTTAAGCGGGGAAGATCAAAGGCTCAGCCCGATGGAAACACAGACTAACAGAGTTGGGAAGGGGACCTTGGAGGTCCTCTAGTCCAGCCCGCAACTTCTCCATTGTTCCTTTAGGTCCCGCTCACCCCGTTGCAGCCAGTCATGAGAGCGAAACCTGCGCTCAGAAAGTTGGGTCACTAAGAAGGGCTTGAAGCCGTCCTACTTGGGCGTTAAGGACCCTGGAGGAAGGGAGACCACTCAGCGAAGCTCGAGACGGAGCGATAATCTTTTTAATCCTCAGCGCTGGCAGAAACCCCAAATTTTTTTAAAAAAATCCCCCTCTCCCCCCCAGAGCCAGCCTCGCTTCCCTCCCAGATAAGAGGAGGAAGCATACGGGTAGTTTATTAGGCACTAAGAGGGATCGATTGAGCCTCCTTGCCTAGGAGCAGTCTACCTTGAACCTGAGGGACAGCGAGGGGAGGGGAGGGGTGGATGGGAGGTTTATTGCTGGTCTCCTCCCAGTTTTTTCCTTTGCAATTTATGATGAAGTTGAGGCTGCTTTAAATATCCAGTTTAAAAAGAATGAATGAATGAATAAGAATTTCTATAAGTGATCCGTGAACTGAGAAAGGAGGACGAACAGCCGACGGTCCGATCAAACCAACATCTGAATGAACAAACCTAGATGCGTGAATATCCGTCGTATCAAGGAGGGAGAGAGGGAGGGAGAGCAGTTGAGGAAGAACAGAAGCAGTCCTCGTTTAGTGACCAAAATGGGACAGGCAATTCGGTCTTTAAGCAAAGTAATCCCTCCGTTGAAATTATTTTATTAATTCATGTGTTTATTCGTTTATATGGTGCTTATGACACTATCCAGAATGACTCCCTCTCTTTCTCTCACTATCTCTTTCTTTCTCTTTCTTTCTTCCTCCCTCTCTTTCTCTCTCTTTCTCACACCCTCTTTTTCTCTCACTTTCTTTCATTTTCTCTTTCCTCTCCCTCTCTCTTTTTCGTTCTCTTTTTCTCTCTCCCTCTTCTTCTCTTTCTTTCTCTTTCTCTTTTTCTTCCTCTCTCTCTATTTCTCTTTTTTCACTTTTTCTTTCTCTCTCTTTCTCACTCCTTCACTCCCTCTTTCTCTCTTTTTCTCTCTTTTTCTCTCTCCCTCTTTCTCCTTCTCTCTTTTTCTTTCTTTTTCTCTCTTTATATCTCTTTCTTTTCTGTCTTTTTCTCACTCCCTCTTTCTCCCTCTCTCTCTCCCTCTTTCTCTCTTTCTCTTTCTCTCTCTCTCTTTCTGTGTGTATATAAATATCACATATTTGCAGCTTTCAATCGTTTGTCAGACCTAGGAAGATTGTAAAGGCGAGGAGAGGTTGCAAATGACGACATGATGGCAAGGCAGTCACTAAACGAGGAGTGCCTGTGGGTGCCATTTCCTCTCTGCTAGAAGTTAAGGCTCACCCACTCCTTTATTAGAGTCAGGGTCTCCTTGATCCTGTGGATTAAGGTGGGCTTTGCCAAATGTTGACAATGTAAGATTTTTTTTTTTAAAAAAATACAGGTAGTTCTCGACTTACGACCAGAATTGGGAGCAGAATTTCCCATCGTTAAGCGAATCTGGAATCAGGACAGTGTCACCGTCGTAAATTCGAGTCAGTTGCCAAACTCCTGAATTTCAGTCATAAGTGTGAAAAATTATCCTCAGTTCTTTTTAGCGCCATCGTAACTTTGAACGGTCACTGAACGAGCCATCGTAAGTCAAGGACTGCCTATAGGGAGTCACAAGGTCTCCAGATAAGGGCTAAGCATGGTCAAGCCTTTCCCCTTGTGCCTAACCTCAAGAACGGTGATACACAACTGTGTGTTCACAACTGTGTGCACAACAAGCCTATCGGGGGGCGGCCAAGCTGCTGCGTTCACACAATGGTCCAGTTTTTTCTTTCCTCGCTTAGCGTCAAACCCCGACGCCATCTCTTCAGGCATGCAGACGTTGAATCTCCTGCACAAAGCCGGCGAACGGATCGACTCGGTCCCCACAACAAATGTGTGAATTGGTTCAGAAGCGTTCCGGGCCCACCAATGGTAAGACTTTGTTCCCGGCCCTGGGGATCATCTGGCCAATACCAGATCCCTTGATCCCTTCTCCTGTTCAAAAATGGCTGACCGATCCCCCACCGAGCTGCCTCTGAAGGAGACCTTTTCCTTCTTTTGCTCTGAGAAAAAAATATCAGAACTTGTTCTGTCTTTCGGCTGAGCTGTTTTTCGGCCTTGATTGTTTCCCGTCTCGTCTGTCGAGCATGGAAAAGGGGATTTGATCTGGGAGAAACAGAGATCACTTCTGTGGCGTTTGGGGAGGGGAGATCCGCCTGCTAGAATGGGGAAGGGACCCTGCATTTTCGGTCTAACTGTGGTGCGAAATAATACAGCGAATCCTCCCCTTGCGACTGTAACCACACCCACAATTTATGCTGCTAAGCGAGACGTTTCTTAAGCGAGTTTCACTCCCTTGTGCGACTTTCCTCGCCACCGTTGTTAAGTGAACCCCCTGCAGTTCTTAAATCAGGAATGTGGTTGTTAAGCGAATGCGACTTCCCTGGACTGGGCTGGTCGCAAAAGGGGAACACGGGGGCACTGCCGCCGTCATACATGCGAATCAGTCGCTAAGCACCTGAATGTAAACCCCTGACCGCGGGGGATGCTGCACCTGTCGTAAGTGTGAAAAACGGTCATCGGTGCCGTCGTACCTTTGAATGATCGCTAAGTGGAGGATTCTTTGAATTTGATTTGTTCGCACGGCTCGGAGGACAAGAGGGATGCTCGCTAAACGAGTAAAAAGGAAAGAGATATTCTGGTCCCTCCTTTTTTCAAATTTTTGGGGCACCGTTTCGAATCTCGGTGACCGAACCATAGGGGGAGGGGCAATCGAAGTGGGGAGGACAAGCCAAAGCCCACCCACCATTGTCAAAATAAAAGGATTTCAAATCCCCCCTCGGCTGCTTCTTTGGTGTGTCTTTAACGTGGTGGGGGAATACAAGGGGTCCTCGGCTTAACGACCACAATTGGGAGCTGGTATCTCCCTTGCCAAGCGAGGTGGTATCATTATTTAATGACGCCACAATAATCCCTTGCGGGTGGGGGTGGAATCTGGCCAACTGAACAGAGCTGAGGGCTTATTGGCCGGATGCCTTTCCTGTTGCCAGAACAGAGTTTTTTCCCACCCCAGCAAAAATATATTCCCATCGTGCCCAGAGAAAGAAATATCTGCCCGTACCTAGGACTGATCATCATGGTTGCCCATATCACCCAGCAAATAATACGGTTCAAATCGACATTTGATGGAAGAGAAACAATTCGTTTCGCGACGAGTTTTAATCGGAGGACGGTCTCCAAATCCGGCCGGGGGATTGGGGGTGGGAGGAGGCTTGGGCTTCCCCCCCAAATTCTAACCGTGGAGAGAAAAGCGTGCAAGGAGAAAGCGTGCCAAAAAGAAAGCGCAAAGAAGAAAAGAGCATTGCGGAATACAATGCGCGATGCTTATTATTGATAATGGAAGTCGGGGGGGAAACAAAACAGCCGTCACTCTATAATTGATTCTCGCCGCAGCCGGAGGACACATCGCCCGCGACGAGCAGATGGGCCCAGTTATTTGGAAATAAGTAGTTTTCCCCTCAGATGGTGGCCACGGGGGAGCTGGTGCTGCGATCCTCCGAGGCCTCCCGAGCATCCTTTCTTCCCGGGATGGTTGCCATGGCGACGGTTGCAAAGCAACGGCAAGGCGGAGGCGGACAGCTGGGGACCAAAGATGGTTTCTTAGCGTCGTTCTTTCAGGAACTCCGGGACGTTTCGTTCCTCTGAAAACCATGGTTGAAACTTGGCCCCAGGATGCTTTTGCAATTTTGGCAGCGTCTCCCATCCAAAAATCAGTCTGCTCTAGCCCTGCTTAGCTCTAATTTTTAATTTTTAATTTTATTGGCAAGGGGATGCAATAAATCCAGGCTGAAATGCGTCCGGAGGAAGGTGAATTTCACATTTTTTTCGAATAAAAATATAGTGTCCGTTCCCAGGGGATTTTGCTTTCAGCTTTAGGGGGAGGGGGAAAGGGATGAATGTGTCAGAATAATAAGCGGAGGTGAGTAATGGAGACCCGCGCTTGGCCCTTCTGGGAAAAGGGACGGGGTTGGTCTCTTATGGAGCAAAATTGCAGAGGAGATCCCGGTGCTAAAAGCTTTAGCGGAGGATTAGCGTTCCTGAGATCATCTCTAGGGGATGATACCGAAGGTGAGAGGGGATCAGAACGGAAATCATAATTAAGCTTGGTTTCTAAATTTTCTGATCTGCTAAGCACCTCCTCCTGCATCTTTGAGACAGAGAGGGGCGGTGCCTAGCTTTGATTATTTATATGTTTTTCCTTCCTCCCTCCCTCCCTCCCTCCCTCCCTCCCTCCCTCCTTCCCTTCTTACCTGCCTGCCTTGCTTCCTTCCCCCTGTCTGTCATCTATCTCTGTCTATCGCTTCCTCCCTCCCTCCCTTCCTTAGCTACCTACCTACGTACCTCCTGTATATGTGTTTCTTTGTCTATCTTATCATCTACATTATCTGTCTCCTTCCTGTTTCCTCCCTCCCTCCCTCATCTCTCTGTCTATATCTTTTTTCTTTCTTTCTTCCCTCTCTCCCTCCCTTCCTTGCCTACCTACCTACATCTATCTACCTCATCTATCATCCCTAGCTAGCTAGCTATTGTCTGTCTGTCTGTCTGTCTGTCTGTCTGTCTGTCTGTCTGTCTATCTATCTATCTATCTATCATCTATCTATCTATCTATCTTTCTATCTATCTTCTATCCATTCTATCTATCATCTATCTATCTCTATTATCCATCCTAGCTATTTCTTTCTATCTATCTATCTATCTATCTATCTATCTATCTATCTATCTATCTATCTATCTATCCAATCTTTCTATCTATCTATCCATTCTATCTATCTATCCATCCATCCATCCATCCATCCATCCATCTATCATCTATCTATCTATCTATCTATCTATCTATCATCTATCTATCTATCATCTATCTATCCATTCTATCTGTCTATCTATCTATCTATCTATCTATCTATCTATCTATCCATCCATCCATCCATCCATCCATCCATCCATCTATCTATCTCTTTTATCCATCCTAGCTATTTCTATCTATCTATCTATCTATCTATCTATCTATCTATCTATCTATCTATCTATCTATCTATCTATCTATCTATCATCTATCTATCTACCTACCTACCTACCTACCTACCTACCTACCTACCTATCTAACTAGCTACCTAGCTATCAGTCTCTCTCTGTCTCTGTCTCTGTCTCTCTCTCTGTCTCTGTCTCTGTCTCTCTCTCTCTGCCAAGGTGGCCCAGTGGTTTGAGTGCAGCACTGCAGGCTACTTCAGCTGACTGCTAGCTGTAATTCATCAGTTCAAATTTCACTGGCTCAAGGTTGACTTAGCCTTCCATCCTTCCAAGGGGGGTCCAATGACCAGATTGTTGGGGGGCAAAAGGCTGACTCTGTAAAACCGCTTAGAGGGGCCTGTAAAAGTACTGCGAAGCGGTATATAAGTCTAAGGGCTATTTCTATTTCTAACTAGCTAGCCATCATCCATCCATCCATCCACCCATCCGCCCACCCACCTATATCTATCATCTCTATTCCTCTCTCCCTCCATCTTTCTCTCCTCTCTCTCATCTCCCAGCCTGATGTTCTTATATATATAGCCAGCAGCAGATTTAACCCTTACACCTCCTCCTCCAACTCATTTTCACCCTTATAGTCCAGTCTTAAATCTTTCAACGTGGGAATAACATTCCCGCCTGCTAACCAGGAATGCTGGCTCCTCCTGGAAGAGAAGAACTAACTTCTAGCTCTGATCAAAGCCGGTATGAAAAAAAAATAGATTCCTTTTGTCAAGCCGAAGAATTGGAAATAAAAGTTTTTCAACTATTCCTCGAAATTCTTTCCGTGACATTCCCGGATGATGGATCATTGAATCCAAACTGTTTGCTGTTGTTGTTTTAAGTGCTCCTTGAGTGTATTTAAATTGATCATTCAAGGTTGGATCAGAAATCAGACCGGGGATTGCTCAGCCAGAGATCTGGTTGATTCCAATAAACAAACCGTTTGGTAGAATTGATTCAAGTAGATTCACCCATGGTTTTCATTCGATCGACTTAGCAAAGTCTCCAAATAGATCTCTGGTATGTTTTCCTTTCTTTCTTCTGCCGTTTTTTTCTTTTCCTTTTATAATTTCACATGTTTTTTCTTCCCCTTTTCTTCCTTTCTTGCACTCGGCTTAATATTTAAATGTGGGGGGATCGTCTCCCCATCTCGCCCCTCGTCCGGGGACGGCTGTGCTTGGCAGAGGCCGCCCGATCTCTCTGCCGACGGTTTTTAAACCAATTGCCGACCTGGGTGGAGGTGAGCCCGGTGGTCTGGGCCAGGTGCCTTTTTTGGGAAGGATTTGGGTAAGGGTCTTGCAGGTAACACTCTCTCAACAGTTTTTGGATCTTTTCCTAAGCGAAGAAGAAGAGAACGCTGTTCACTATTTTAGGACAAATCAATTGAGTTGCAGGAAGGTTTTAAATTTCACAAGGGGTGGGGAAGCTATTATTATTGCAATAAATCGAATAAATACGTCCTCGACTCCCAGAATCCCCCAGCCAGCATTGGAGGACTTCAACTCCCAGAATCCCCCAGCCAGCAAGTTTTAAGATGGCTGGACTTCAACTCCCAGAATTCCATCCATGCTGACTGGGGAATTCTGGGAGTTGAAGTCCACCCTTCCAAGTGGCTAAGACACTTTGGGGATACAGAAAACAAATCAGGATATTTTTCAAAATGGAAAAATGTCACCTTCATCCGAAGGCCGCTTACCTTGATCCGGTTGGCTTTCTGTTTGCCGTATTGCGCTGAGGTTCCTGGCAGGTGAGAGCCAGTTCTCCAGACAGGTGAGCTTTGGGATGGAAATCCAAGCAAGTGGTCTCCAAGATGGGTCGATCTGGGATCCCCCAAGGGCTGGGAGCCCATCAGGCTGGCCAGGGCTATTTCCCAGAGGCCCGGTGGGCGCAGGATCTCCATCCCATGATCCCTGGTGTGGGGACATCTCAAGCGTTGGAGATGGTCCAAGGTGAGTGATGGCGGCAGAGCCCAGAGGAAACGGGACAGGTGCTCGAACGAGCCACTCTCCTGCAGAGCTTTGCAGATGAGGGCGACCTGCGAGGGGGAAAAGAGGGCCATGTCTGGGGACGATGGGTGGGGTGGTCAAAGGAGAAATGGGGGGAAAAAAACAACCAAGATGGCTGAAGGGGCAAACGGTCTTCTTCTCCGATGCAGAGAATTCTCAAAAGGACAACAGGGAAAAGGCAGGCCAGGTAGAGTGATGGAATATCAGAGTTGGAGGAGACCTTGGAGGTCTTCTAGTCCAACCCCCCCCCCCTCAAGAAAGAGACCTTATGCCATTACAGAAAAATGGTTGACTAATCTCTTCTTGAAAATCTCCAGTGATGGGGAGGGAAAAAGGAAGGAAGGAAGGAAGGAAGGAAGGAAGGAAGGAAGGAAGGAAGGAAGGAAGGAAGGAAGGAAGGAAGCCACCTATAAGCATCACATATCTATCTATGTCTATTTTGTCGGGCCATGTAAGCTACCAGAAAATATGATACGGGGCAAGCTCGAATGATAAAACAGTGCTAAATAAAATTAGGGGGTGAAAAATAAATAATAATTGAGCGACATTCGCAGACTCTGTAATTTTTGCCCTCTCCTTTTGAGTTAATAACTGGAGCAAAAAGGGGAAAAACTGATGACATCCTCAGCTATTGGATGTCCTTTTTTTATTGATTTATTCTGGCCAAAGTGGACAGGAATTCCCCTGGTCTCAACGTACTGAGAACAAATGAGAAATCAAAGCCCGTTTTCCCTGCTCTAACCGGTCCCTCTAGAAATTAAAAACCCGTATAAAAAAAGGGGCCGCCAGAGACCACGCTAAAATTTTAATTCAAAGAGGAGCGTCGAATTGCGTTTTGTTAATTTTTTGTTAATTTTGTTAATTTTTGTTAATTAATTCCCCCCCCCCCCGAGGTTTCGGCTCCTTTAAAAAAAAAACCCATTGTAAGGTTAGTTTAATCCTCTTACCTGATTTTAAAAACTTATTTGTTTTTTAGGCTGGCAGGAAGAACTCCGAAAGTTGGGTATTGAAGCATTTTGTTGGCCTCTGGTGGAAATATATATATTTATATGTTATATATGTTTTTCTGTTTTTTTTCTGTTCTAACCTGTTCTCCCCGAAGTGCCGTGGTTTAGCTGCCCGATTAACGTAGCTAATCCGCCTTTGGGAGAGTTTTAAACAGCTCAGAAAGGATATTCCATCTCCAACAGCTTCTTAGGCAGGTGGGGTGGAGAAGATCAGTCCTAAAGGCAGAGAGAATTTTTTTTTGGGGGGGGGAGGTCTCTGGGATGCCACTCACCCCCATTGCAATCTCAAGGTTGCTTTTTTCCCTCCGACGAGGACTGGAATAATGGAATAGAATAACAGAGTCGGAAGGGGCCTGGGAGGTCTTCTAGTCCAACCCCCTGCTCAGGAAGGAGGAGAAGTGCTATATCGCACTTCAGATAAATGGTTCTCCAATCTCTCCTTGAAAAACATGAATGATGGAGAAGGAAGGAAAGAAGGAAGGAAGGGAGGGAGGGAAGGTTCATTCCTACCTACCTTCCTTCCTTCCTTCCTACATTCCTTCCTTCCCTCCTCCCTCCTTTTTTTCCTTTCCTTTCCTTTCCTGTCCTCCCTCTTTTTTCACACACATTTCCTTCCTTCCTACCTACATTCCTACATTCCCTCCTCCCTCCCTTTTCTCCTTTCCTCTCCTTACCTGTCCTCCCTCTTTTTTCACACATTTCCTTCCTTCCTTCCTTCCGTCCGTCCGTCCGTCCATCCTCAGGCAGGGAGCAAAACCTTCAGGCCCAACCCTGTTTTCCCCACCCTCAAAAGCACTTACCTCTTGGCAAGACTCACTGTGCAATGTCCTCCTCCCTGAATCAGAATCGGAAGAAAATCCCAAGAATCAGATAGACTGTGCTGGCCTTGAATGCTCGGCGTGCTTTAAAGAGCCCATCAGAGCAAGCCCTCCACGCAAGCAACAATGGACGCAGCAAAAACAAGGGAACCCAGAGTCCCCTTCCCCGCAATCTGCGAATAACTGCCCCCCACCCCCAAGTAATGGCCAATTTTGCTCATATTTTGCAACAGCCCCACTTAATAATACCTTGTGTTAAGTGTATAATCAGCAGTGGATTCTAATTGGCCTTGTCACTAATCCTGAAGATCCTCTTAGGGCTGAGCCTCAACTCGGTCGGGAGAGGGCTTGGACGCAGCTTGGAAGAGATTTTGGTGGGGACCTCAACTACCCCCATGGTCTAGGAAGGAAAGAGGGGACACGGGACCCCTAAGGCTCTTCCTGCAAAGAGAAAAGCCGGCCCGCCGTTTCTAAACTCTTCCTTTTCAATCGGAAGTCCCAAATTGCCCTGTTGAAATTTGGCAAAAGAGGGGCCTGGACTAGAAAGATTATTAAACAGATTATTAGACAGATTAGATGATAGATAGATAGATAGATAGATAGATAGATAGATAGATAGATAGATAGATAGATAGATAGATGATAGATAGATATGATATACATAGATAGATAGATAGATAGATAGATAGATGACAGATGATAGATAGATAGATTGATAGATAGATGAGATAGATGATAGATAGATAGATGATAGATAGATAGATAATAGATGATAGATAGATAGATGATAGATAGATAGATAGATAGATAGATAGATGATAGATAGATAGATAGATAGATAGATAGATAGATAGATAGACCAACCAGAAAAGAAGGGATAGGATAGATAGATAGATAGATAGATAGATAGATAGATAGATAGATAGATAGATAGATAGATAGATGATAGATAGACAGACAGACAGACAGTCCAGGAAAGAAGGGAAGATAGATAGATAGATGGATGGATAGATAGATAGATAGATAGATGATAGATAGATAGATGATAGATAGATAGATGATAGATAGATGATAGATAGATGATAGATAAATAAATAGATAGATAGATAGATAGATAGATAGATAGATGACAGACAGACAGACCAGGAAAGAAAGGATGAGAGAGAGGGGGGGGGAGGGAGGGAGAGAGAGAGAGAGGGAGAGGGAGAGGGAGAGAGATATGAACTATAGATGGATGATAAACAGTCTGCAGAGAGGTGTTTGTGTATCCGAGCCCAGCCTCTTGTATCATACAACACACAAACACACTTGTAAAGATCTCTGGGTTATTATTTTTTTAAAGGAAAAAAAAGAGAAATAATTGATAGAAAGCTTGTGGGCGCCCTCTAGCGGTAGAAATCTTCCACTGCGCATTTAGGAGCTGTGGGTTCTAACTGATGGTGACTCAAACTTTAATGCCCCAAATCTCAGAATAAATAATAATATTTTTTTTTTAAATGGGGAATATCTG
>NW_028113465.1:0-34331 GCF_964273705.1 Natrix helvetica
TATTCTTGAAGATGTTCACTTTTCCTCCAAGAAGCTTCTTCGCTTCTAGCTGGTGGGGAATGGAAAGGATTTATGCAACATCCTGCAGTTGAGTGACCACGTTTTACGGTGGCTTTTCCAAAAAGTGGTTTTGGCGTTCTTGGTTTTGCTTTTCAGCATAAAGACACCCATAGCAAACCATTGGTTCGCTTAGCAACCGCAGCATTCACTTAATGACTTGAGCGCTTTTAAGAGGAGGCTGGACAGCCCCCTGTCTGAAATGGTATAGTATAAGGTTTCCTGCCTTCAGCAGGGAGTTAGACTAGAAGACCTTCAAGGTCCCTTCCAAACTATGTGATTCTCTATGAAATGCGTAACACCTTCTACTCTTTACTTTATTTCGTATTTCTAGACCGCCCCCTCTCCCAAAAGGGACTCGGGCGGTGTACAGTCAGGCTAAAACACAAATAGGATGCATATCAATAAATACATAAATACATAAATAGAGGAGGCTATATGAAACTGTACCATCAAGTAAAGTATTAAGAGCAGTATTTAAAAACAACCCCTAAAAATACCCCAAAAAATTGAATTTAAAATAATTACCCATAAATTCCCCAATTAAAATATCTGCCAGGAGGTAAGATAAAACTATGAGTGGGCCAGGCCGGCTAATCGAAACAGGTGAGTCTTTAGTTTTTGTTGGAAGGAGCGGAAGTCGGTGGTAGTTCTGATGTCGGGGGGGAGGTCATTCCAGAGGGTTGGGCCCATCACAGAGAAGGCTCTACTCCTAGGCGCCGCCCGTTGACATTGCTTGGTGGACGGCACCCGGAGGAGTCCCTCCCTGTGAGAACGAATTGGTCGCAGGGATGTATGCGGTAGGATGCGATCCCGCAGGTAGCTAGGTCCTGTGCCATGGAGCGCTTTAAAGATGGTGATCAACACCTTGAAACGCACCCGAAAAACCACAGGCAGCCAGTGCAGCTCGCGCAGGAGAGGTGTTATGTGGGAGTACCTGGTACTCCCCGTGATGGCCCGCGCGGCTGCATTCTGAACTAGCTGTAGTCTTTGGGCGCATCCCAGGGGAAGCCCCATGTAGAGGGCATTGCAGTAGTCCAGACGAGACGTCACCAGCGCATGAGTGACCGTGCGTAGGGCATCCCGGTCCAGTAGGGGGCGCAATTGGCGCACCAGGCGAACCTGGTGGAACGCCCCCCTTGCCACGGCTGCCACATGGTCGTCCATCGACAGCCGGGCATCTAGGAGGACGCCCAAATTGCGTGCCCGTTCCACAGGGGGCAATTGCTTGCCCCCTATGGCCAGTGATGGTGTCAACTGGTTGAACTGAGGTGCCGGTAACCACAGCCACTCAGTCTTGGAGGGGTTGAGCTTGAGTCTGTTGTCCCCCATCCAGACCCCGACGGCTTCCAAACACCGGGACATCATTTCGACAGCCTCGTTGGGGTGGTTTGGGGTGGAAATGTACAGCTGAGTATCATCAGCGTACAGATGACATTCGACCCCAAAACCACGGATGATCTCCCCCAGTGGCTTCACATATGCGTTGAATAGAAGGGGCGAGAGGACCGACCCCTGTGGCACCCCACAAGTGAGTGGCCTCAGGGTCGACCTCTGCCCCCCTGCCAACACACATTGCGTCTGGTCGGAGAGGTAGGAGCCGAACCACTGCAAAACGGTGCCTCCAACTCCCATCCCCTCCAGCCGGCGCAATAGGATACCATGGTTGATGGTATCAAAAGCCGCTGACAGATCTAATAGGACCAGGATAGAGGAACAACCCCTATCTCTGGCCCTCCAGAGATCATCAACCAACGTGACCAAGGCCGTCTACGTGCTGTGCCCGGGTCGGAAGCCGGACTGGCGTGGGTCTAGATATTCGGATTCGTCAAGGTGTCGCGGGAACTGCTGTGCCACCACATTCTCTACAACCTTCGCTAGGAAGGGAAGGTTGGAGACTGGACGATAATTAGCTAGCTCCATCGGGTCAAGGGAAGGCCTCTTGAGTAAGGGCCTCACCACCGCTTTTTTCAAGGCGGTTGGTAAGGACCCCACACCAAAGGAGGCGTTCACCAGGCCCAGGAGCCAGCCTCGTGTCACTTCCCAGGATGCCAGTACCAGCCAGGAGGGACACGGGTCCATTAAACATGTGGTGGGTCGCAGCCGTCCACGTAGCCTGTCCAAATCCTCGGGGGCAACAGAATCAAACTCCTCCCAGAATGGTCTCACAAGACTCACTGTTGACGGCTCCTCTGGTCCACTGAAGGGGGCCCATCCGCTCCGGATCTTTTATTTATTTATTTTATTTATTTCTTGGATTTCTAGACCGCCCCCTCTCCCAAGAAGGGACTCGGGGCGGTGTACAGTCAATGCAGATAAAAATACAATCATAAAACACTTAAATGCATTTGGATGGAGGAGATAGGCTGTACAAGAAATAAATATATTCTAAAACCCTAAAAAACATCCCCAATTAAAAACCCAAACCCCATTAAAATAAATCCCCGGGAGATAAAACTAAGAGAGTGCCAGGCCAGCTGATTGAAATAGGTGAGTCTTTAACTTTTGACGGAAGGAACGGAGGTCGGTGGTAGTTCGAATGTCAGGGGGGAGGTCATTCCAGAGGGTTGGGCCCATCACAGAGAAGGACCTACTCCTAGGTGTCGCCCGCTGTCATCTGAGCGATTTTGTCCTGCAGATATTCCCCAAACTCCTCTGCTCTGCCCTGCAAAGGGGCTTCCCGCGTCCTCTGTGATAAGAGGGAGCGGGTTACCCGAAACAGGGCGGCAGGGCGGTTATCGGCGGACGCAATAAGAGCGGCACAGTGTCTACGTTTGGCCGCTCTTAATGCCACAAGGTAGGTCCGTGAATAGGCTCTTACCTGTGTTCGATCAGATTCGGAGCGCGAGGACCTCCACCTGCTCTCTAGTCGTCTCCTATGGCGCTTCATCACCCTCAGCTCCTTGGCAAACCAAGGAGCCCGGGTGGGTCGTTGCCGTAGGAGAGGTCGCAAAGGCGCAACCCGGTCCAAGGCCCCAGCGGCCGCCCTATTCCAGGCGGCCACTAGGTCCTCCGACCGAAAGCGGGTCATGGCTACAGGAAGTGGCCCAAGCTCCGTCTGGAATCTATCCGGTTCCATCAGGCGCCTGGGGCGGTACCAACTTGGACAGTCTGGTTCCGCCTCCTCGCGGTGGGGGGTAGCGCCAGGGAAGTCCAGCCGGAGAGATGAGTGATCTGACCATGACAGGGGGGTAATGACCAAATCCCCTATTCCCAGATCACTCGTCCACTGCTCAGATACAAAAACAAGGTCCAGTGTGTGGCCACCCTCGTGTGTGGGGCCCTGAATTAATTGGGTCAGGTCCATGGCTGTCATGGAAGCCATGAACTCCCGAGCTACCTCGGATGCTTCCCCTGTCGACGGCTAGTTGAAATCCCTCATAACCACAAGTTTGGGGATCTCAACTGCCGTTTCTGAGATCAGCTCGAGGAGCTCGGGCAGGGCTGCTGATGTATAGTGAGGAGCCAAGTATACAATCAGCAGACCCCACTGCCTCCCTGGGCCCCATTTCACACCAAGGGACTCACACCCGGGTATCTGAGGTACAGTGAACTCCCTCGGCTCCAAGGCTTCCCGTATAACTACCGCCACCCCACCACCCTTACCCAGGGCCCGGGGCTGATGGAATGCACGGAAACCCGGTGGGCACATTTCCACGAGGGGTAAACCGCCCTCGTGGCCCAGCCAGGTCTCCGTTATCCCTGCAAGGTCCAGCTCCCCCTCTGAGATCAACTCACTAATGAGGGGGGCCTTGTTGGTCACGGACCTAGCATTGCAAAGCATCAGCCTCAGGCCCTGGCTCTGTAGTTCCTGGCCACCTGGGCTGCGGGGGTTGGTGCAAACGACCGGGCGTATCCAACAGCCACGGTCTCCCAACCGACCTTGCGATCTTCTCCTGTCCTCGCATCCACCCCTCCCCGCGACCCAGTGGTGGGTTCCTGCCGGATCGCACCGGATCGCGCGCGCTCCCTTTCAGCGCTCCACCTGGCTCGCGCGCTCCCTTTCAGCGCTCCACCTGGCTCGCGCGCTCCCTTTCAGCGCTCCACCTGGCTCGCGCGCTCCCTTTCAGCGCTACACCTGGCTCGCGTGCTCCCTTCCGGCGCTAAAGCCGGAAGCACAGTTTTGCCCGGCCCTGGCGAAGCAACGACGCCTGCCTGCGCTCCACCAGCTCGGCTGGGAACGGAGATGTTTCCTCCGCTGAGGAAACATCTCCGTTCCCAGCCGAGCTGGTGGAGCGCAGGCAGGCGTCGTTGCTTCGCCAGGGGCGGGGCAAGACTGTACTTCCGGCTTTAGCGCCGGAAGGGAGCGTGCGAGCCAGGTGTAGCGCTGAAAGGGAGCGCGTGAGCCAGGTGGAGCGCTGAAAGGGAGCGCGCGAGCCAGGTGGAGCGCTGAAAGGGAGCGCGCGCGATCCGGTGCGATCCAGCAGGAACCCACCACTGCCGCGACCGTTGTAATAGGGCAACCCTCTGTTGAGATGTCCTTTTCCCTCCCCCCCCCACCAGTTAGAAGACTCTAACAGTCTTCTACTCCAATACCCTGCCTGTAGGAAGAATCCTGATACCATCCAAGGCAAATGACTGTCCAATCTTTGTTTGAACATTTTCAGCAGTTTAAAACAATTAGTTCATTTTAATAAGTTAAACCGTACAGCTAAAAGACGAACAGCAGTAGTAATGCTTGCATTTGCTGCTGTTCGTCTTTTAACTGTATTGTTTAAATCTACAGCAGTGTTACTCCAACTTCAGCAACTTTAAGATGTGTGGACTTCAACTCCCAGAAACCCCCAGCCAGCATGCAGCATGAGGAATTCTGGGCCATGCCTCTTAAGGTTACGGGTAGTCCTTGGTTTACAACAATTCATTTAGCGACTGTTCACAGTTACAACAGCACTGAAAAAAGCAACTTATGACCATTTTTCACAGTTACAACCTTTGCGGCATCCCCATGATAAGAATTCAGACACCTGGCAACTGACTCATATTTATGACGGTTACAGAGTCCTGGGGTTAAGCGATCCCCTTTTGTGACCTTCTGACGAGCAAAATCAATGGGGAAGCCTGATTCACTTAACAACCGAGTTACTAACTTTAACCACCACAGTGATTCACTTAACAATGGTGGCGGGAAGGTTCGTAAAACGGAGCAGAATCCACTTAACAAATGTCTCGCTTAACAATATAAATGTTAGGCTCAATGGTGGTTGTATGTCAAGGACTACCTATATTGAGGTTGAGAAACACAGACCTAAAGTGATAAATCAAGAATTACTTTGGGTTAGTAGTTGAAGTGCTGGATGAGGAGCCAGAAAATACAATACAATATAATAACAGAGTCGGAAGGGACCTTGGAGGTCTTCTAGTCCAACCCCCTGCCTAGGCAGGAATCCCTACACTACTTCAGACAAGTGGTTATCCAACATCTTCTTAAAGACTTCCAGTGTTGGGGCATTCACAACTTCTGGAGGCAACTTCTGTTCCACTGATTAAAACATAGCTTCTTGTCCTGCTTTAGGCCGGTCACTCACTCTCAGCCCTAGGAAGAAGACAAGGACAAAGCACTTCTGGAAATAGGCCAAAAACCTATCTGGGTTTGTCCAAAGATTTGTCAGAAGTCAAGACTAACTGGATTTGGGTGGATAAATAAATAAAAGCAAGATACAGTCTCTTCCACTGCTTAATAGGTCCAATTTATGCCTCCATATTTCACATTTTAGGGACACGGTGGCTCAGTGGCTAAGACGCTGAGCTTGTCAACCAGAAAGGTCGGCAGTTCGAATCCCTAGTGCCACGTAATGGAGTGAGCTCCCGTTACTTGTCCCAGCTTCTGCCAACCTAGCAGTTCGAAAGCACGTAAAAAATGCAAGTAGAAAAAAATAGGGACCACCTTTGATGGGAAGGGAACAGCGTTCCGTGCACTTTCAGTGTTGAGTCATGCTGGCCACATGACCACGAAGACATCTTTGGTCAGCGCTGGCTCTTCAGCTTTGAAACGGAGATAAGCACCGTCCCCTGGAGTCGGGAATGGCTAGCACATATGTTTGAGGGGAACTTTTACCTTTACCTTATTTCACATTTGATCATCCTCTGCCAAGCTTCTATCCATTGGTTCTTGTTCTCCGTGGAGGGGAAATCCTTTGAAGTTCTCCAGAACTTTTGATCAGGCAAGAGATGACCCAAAACCTCTCTTGAAGAACAAATGAGACAGTCCCCAAAGGCAGGCCACGGATTTCAGCGGTGAGAAGGAGATTTGTGGAGTAAGACATTGTTCACAAGTTCCTTTTCTGAGTTGTTTTGTCCTCCCCGTGCAGGAAATTTGTGTGGAGGACACACCAGCCAATATTACATGCTCCCAGTTCTGGACACCATGTTCGTACGAAAGAAGTTTAGAAGACGTGGACTCGGGATGGAGATGCTTCAGGACTTCTGTCAGTCTTTCCCCTCGGAGGATGCCTTGGGACTCAGCTATCCTATCTCGGCTGAAATGGAGAAAGGTAAAGTTTGAGGGTTCAAGAAAAGGAGGAGATTTTAAAGATTACAAATCCACGGTAGGCAAGAATCATAGCAAACAGCCCCAAAATAAATATTTGGCATTTTGAGGAAGGGCTGGGAAAGAAATCAACAGAGATAGCATTTTGCCAGAGTAAGCCTCTGTGGGCAGCATACAGGCCTCCTATGCCATTCCCAAATCCTGTTCGCTGTCTGTGAAGATCCAGCAAAATTTAGGGGCAAAATCACTGTGTTTTGGGGCAAACAAGCTAACATTGCTGGTTTGCGTACACCTTAAAAGAAGAGCATCCAACAATGCAATATTTAGCTTCAAGCCCCACATTCAAACTTAACTAGGTTTTTCCCCCCCTAATGTACTTTTACAGCATAGAACTAATGGAAAACCTGTAAAAACTTACTTTTTATGGGTCAGCTGTCAGGCCTGCAGTTATATTCCTTTTTAGGAACTTTGGCCTGCCACCCTCTCTATTATTTCCATTATGCTGTTTCATTAGTGTAGTAATTGGGAGGGGGAATAGAAAGGAGTAGAATTGTGGAATGTGTTGTTGTCATTCCTTTCTAGAAGCCCAAGGTCATCTTTTGTCTCTGCACCTCTGCATCTGACTGGAACTAGATGGGTCTGGCACTGAAGAAGATTGGACCATGCGATGGATTTATGGGTGTGGGGATAAGATCATGAACTTTCAACTGGGTGGAATCCCAGGAAGCTTTTAGATTTGGGATTCTACAGTTTGTTGCCAACATGTCTGTCTTATTAAATTGGGACTTTAAGGATAGCTCTGCCTTGGACTCTGATTTAATTCTGCATGATATTTGGAACTCAGGGTATATTACTTGGAACCTTGACATTATGACTGAAATGATTTCTACCACATGGAAACACTCAATTTCAAGGTTTAGAGAAGGGTTTCTCAAAAGTGGCAACTTGAAGAGGTGTTGAAGTCCTCATAGCGTCAAGTTGTCAGAGTTTGAGAAACATTGGTTTAGAGACACATCTAAGGTCTCCTGCCTTGAGCAAGGGGTTGGACTAGAAGACCTCCAAGATCCCTTCCAGCCCTATGATCTTATATTCTAGTGTCCTTGTAAGCAGTCGGTTACCTCTTGGGGTGGCTAAGAATTCTTACCTTGATATGCCATTTATTGCAGAGTGCGGACTCCAAGAATTGGAGGATGGGGAGTCCTTGAATTACGACCGTAATGAGAATGCCCATTGTTCGTTACTCAAAGAATATTTTTGCAGAAAACCAAAAGTAAAAAAAAAACAAAAAAGCTTTTGGCAAAAACAGCATAAATAGTAGAGTAGCACCTACACTATATACCGCTTCACAGTACTTTACAGCCCTCTCTAAGCGGTTTACAGAGTCAGCATATTGTCCGCAACAATCTGGGTCCTCATTTTACCCATCTGGGAAGGATGGAAGGCTGAGTCAACCTTGAGCCAATCAGAATCGAACTGCTGGCAATCAGCAGAATTAACCTGCAATGCTGCATTCTAACCCCTACACTACCATGCAGCAGACTAGAATAGACTAACGAATGAATAGACTAATGAAAGAATAGAGTAGAAAATGGAATAGAATAGAACAGAGCAGAGCAGAATACAGAATAGAACAGAGCAGAATACAGAATAGAATAGAATAGAAAATAGAATAGAATAGAACAGAGCAGAGCAGAGCAGAATATAGAATAGAATAGAATAGAATAGAATAGAAAACAGAATAGAAAATAGAATAGACAGCAGAATAGAAAATAGAATTGAATAGAATAGAACAGAATAGAATATAGAATAGAATGCAATAGCAATAGCACTTAGACTTATATACCGCTTCACAGTGCTTTACAGCCCTCTCTTAAGTGGTTTACAGAGTCAGTATATTGTCCCCCAACCATCTGGGTCCTCATTTTACCCATCTGGGAAGGATGGAAGGCTGAGTCAACCTTGAGCCAATCAGAATCGAACTGCTGGCAATCAGCAGAATTAGCTTGCAATACTGCATTCTAGCCACCATGCCAAGAGTCATCAATGCGGAATGTGGCAAAACAGCTCTACATTTTGCCTGGTTGCTGAGTGTCTGAAATGTGGCCACTTGACCATGGCGTCCAGAACTTCAGAATTAGTCCCTTTCGGGGGACCATAGTAACTTCAAATGGTTGCTAAGTGACCAGTTGTAAGTCGAGGTCTACATTTTGAATGCCGCCGATCGATAATGAAGATGGCGTTCATTCCTAAAAGCATGAAATTTCCAGTGCTGTCTTCAATTAAGCCAATGCAAATCTTTCTTAACTTATTTTTGTTGGAATAATCTCTGTCATTAGTCATGCTGTTGGAAGCTCTTCTCCTTATAAACAGCTGTGCAGTGTCTACTCCGATAAATGCCTTTTTCCTTTTCTCTTTTTTAAGAAAAGGGGGGGGGGGGCAGACGCTGTGTGAAGAAAAATTGTGGGTTGACCGGAAGCCATAAATCAAAGCTTCCAGACAGGAGTTTTCACTGCTTCCAAATGTAGTTGGTAAATGTTACGCAGGAATGCTTAGATGTCCCAGGCTGACATTCATCAGATCACATTCTTAAGGCTGCTTCACAGGCTCAGATATTAAATGAAATGAAATAAAACATGCAAGTTGTGGTGTTAAAGGGTCAGTTCCACCCAGAAAATGATAGTTTCTTCCTGCTGTTTTCTCCTAAATGATTGTTGGAACATAGCGAGTTCACGGCAAGAAGAAGAACAGAACGACAGAGTTGGAAGGGACCCTGGAGGTCCCCTGTCTTCTGTGGATCTCACCCCATTCCTAAGAGGTCTGTAAGGGGGCATGCATAAGCACATTATGCACGCCCCCTTACAGACCTCTTAGGAATGGGGCGAGGTCCACGGTAGACAGTTTAAGGTTGAAGCTGTGGGGGTTTGAGGATGTAACAACAGAGTCAGGTAGAGCATTCCAGGCATTGACCACTCTGTTGCTGAAGTCGTATCTTCTGCAGTCGAGTTTGGAGCAGTTTACCTTGAGTTTGTATCATTTGTCCATGTGTTATTGTGGTTGAAGCTGAAGTAGTCATTGACAGGTAGGACATTGTAGCGGACAATTTTGTGTATTATACTTAGGTCCGACCACAGGCGGTGCAGTTCCACATTGTCCAAGCCCAAAATGTTGAGCCTGGTAGCATAAGGGATTCTACTATTGTGAGCAGAGGAGTAGAGTACTAGTCTCATGAAATACCTCTGGACTCGCTCGATAGTATTAATGTCCAAAATACAGTGTGGATTCCAGGCAGACGAGCTGTATTCGAGAACTGGTCTGGCAAAGGTTTTGTATGCCCTAGTTAGCAGTACTATGTTGCCGGAGAAGAAGCTTCGCAAAATTAGGTTAATAATTCTTAATGCCTTTTTGGCAATGCTCTTACAGTGAGCTCTGGCACTTAGATCATTTGAGATGAATACTCCAAGGTCCTTGACAGAGTGAAGGTCGTCTACGAGGTCGTTTCCACCCAACTTGTGTTTGGTGTTCTGGTTTTTATTGCCAATGTGTAGGACAGAGCGTTTGTTGGTTGAGATTTGGAGTTGCCAATTGTCTGACTATTCTGACACATAGTTGAGGTTTCTTTGTAGGGCAGCAACGTTGTCAGTGGCATTACATAGTTTTAAATAATTAGTTCTGGAAAACGCAATGAAAACCCAAACCGACAGATACTGAGAAAACCGTGCAACTTACCATGTGGCTCCTTTCAGCTCAAAGAAGTAGTGATTCACAAGGCAGCTATCTTCTTCCTTGTATATCAACTACCAGGGGAAAGACGAGCGCCGGGACGAGATTTCTGCTTCAAAATGCATCAGATACCGAAATTGATGAGTTTTGAAACAGTCGAACACCGAGGTATGACAGTACATCATTACTTTTCCTGTTCTTTGTCTTCCCTACTTAGTTTGTCAAAAGTTCTTGGAGACCTACCCAAAGGAGCAGTCTCGGCTGTGGGAAGTGGAAGCACCTGGAGACTGGAGCCAGCGTGTTAACATCTGGCTAAAAATCCAGCTGAAACAAAGCTTGCCCAAAGGTGAGTTGAAGAACCGTGATATTTGATACACCTGTTCATTTATATCCTTCACAATTGAATATAAAAATGGCAGAGGGTCTCCTTGAGAGCATCTGAGGAATAAATCACTTTTTAGGAAATTGGCAGATGTGTTTTTGCACCACTGTAGCTGCGTATCTGTCTCTCTGATCAGATTCTGGTCCTTTTTGCAACGAGAAAGAGAATCTAAGAATCCTCACTTAGTGACTACCTTGTTTAGTGATTGCTTGCAGTTACGATGGTGATGAAAAAGTAACTTTAGCTACCAAGTCTTGCATTTACTACATTCCCAAGTGTTGTGGCCCGCCAGTGGCCAGTGGAGCTGGTGGCAGATTCTGACAGTGAGGAGGTTGGGGAGGAACATGGGCCAGTTCTGGAGTCTGGGGAAGGCTCTGATGAGGGCTCTGCATCGGAGGCAGAGATGGGGACAGTGCCGTCTGACAGTTATCAGCTGCCTTTGCATTCGGATATCAGTGGGGCAGAACAACAAACGGAGCCTGTTCCCAGTGTGTGCATGTGCAGAGCTGCCAGGAGAAGGGAACAGTTAAGGAACAAGGGTCCACTTGGGAGTAAAGCCACAGGTTGATGGTGAATGATCCCTCCCATAGGGAATAAAGAGGAGCGAAAGGGGAGGGGAGTTTGCAGAAAACCATTAGTTCACTTCATTCAGGTGAAGATCTGTTGCCGACTTCTTGCCAAGTATTGTCTGCTACAGCGTGGCGTTTGGAAGGTATCAGCCTGGCAGCTCTCCAAGCATGATAAAGGTCTGTAGTTGTGAAATCTCTTGAAAGACTATTGGCCAGGTCTTTGCTGGAGAGGAATTCACTTTAAACTAAATAAAAGAAGTTTTATCGATACGAGGAATTTGCTTCATGATCTTGGGAAGCCTAGATCAGAACACCAAGGGTAAAACATCTATCTAAGAATCAGCTTAAATGTAGTTCCTGTTGAGTGAGCCCAGTTGGGAATGGCCATTTGGTTATTAAGCAAAACAGTTGCTATGTGAAACCGCACCTGTGCTTTGGATCGGACTTCAGCTTTCCTTGGCTTTACAGACCTGCGAAGCTCCTAAATGTGAAGATTGTTTGCAAAGTTCCTTTTTTCCATCACGTAACTGCGAGGTTTACTTGCCTTTACAAACTTCACTTCAACTTTTTGTTCCTGGACGAAAGTATTGCCCGTTTTTAGAGTCAACCTTGGCAAATTTAACTCCTGCTGTCAACCCTGAAGCTGGTTTGGCTGAAGCCATCTTGGAGCTTCAGTGCTGCCACAATGGAGCTGAAGGAGGGGGGATTAGAGATAGCTGGAGTTTTTGTAGCCAAAATAAAATACTTTCTCTTGGGAACCAAGGACGTTCTCTTGGGCGGGAGGAAGGAGGAGTGATGTCACCAGACCATCAGACAGTGCCTTGATTGGACCATGTGACTGATTGTTTGGGGTTGAGGGAAAACTTTTAATTAGGTAAAAACCGTGGGAACCTTCAGAGTTGGTTTTCACCGGATCTGTGCCAATATGATATATCCAATAAAGCTATTCTTTGAGGAATTCATCAACCTCGGTGTTTTGCTTGGTATGGGTTTATTACTTGGAACCCCGACACCCCATACCAAACTGGCCATCTCTGTGATTAATTTATTAAATTTATTCATTAATTTATTAAATGTATTAATCACACATTAATCCATCTTTTGAGTCGGATATCCTTCTGACGTATTCAGATAACTCAGTTTTTAATCTGTTATAAGAGTCAGTGGATTTCCCAGAGTGATCTCCTGTGGGATGTCTTTAGATCAGAGGTGAGCAACTGTGACACCTCTATGACCTCTGGATTTCAACTCCCAGAATTCCTAAACACGAGTCGCTCAGGAATTCTGGGAGTTGAAGTCCACAGGTTACAAAGGGGGGAGGGCATAGTGACCCGCCCCTGCCTTAGAATCTTCCCATTTTGGACTGCGTTCATTTTATTTTAAATCTTTTACCGTTTCCCTTTTTGCCTTCTGACAAAACCATTTGTTGTTGAAACAAGAAACCCATTAAAAAAAAGCAACAGCAATAATACAAGGGAAGAGATTAAAAAGACACACATGCAGACATAAAAACCATATCTTGCTGCCGGCCAAGGCAATAATTAGTTTATCTTGTTGGATATTTCCAGGGAACTTGAAATCTGCTCTTGCTAACTCTTCTCTTTCTGCCTTTTTAGTATTTATCGTTTGCTGAAGCTTCATAAAATTTCTCAAGAGAAACCAAAAAGAGACCTGCTTTGCGTCTCGGAGGAGATCAGAGCAACCACATCTCCATGCCCAAGCCGTACTGATTGCATATTATGGGATGGAAACACTATTCTTTATGCTGTTTGAAAACCTTCCCTTTACCCCACACCCCTTAATGTAAATGCAGAATATTATGTTGCACCGCTAGTGCCATCTAGTGGCAGATCTAGTCTACAGCTGGCCAGGAGAAATATCTGCAGCTTGCAATCGTAAACAGGGTGGATTTGATTTAAATCAAGTCGATTTAAATCATGACTTCAATCTCTAGTGAAAGAGGCTTGATTTAAATCAACTCGATTTAAATCATAATTTTTAAAGAGCAACTGTCATCTCTGTCCCTTAGCTGCTCCTCCTCTGACCTGCTGAAATTTTTATTTTATTTCAGTATAAACAATCCATCTTCCATTGAACAGTGTGTCGTCTGGGTACAAATATTTTGTGCAATAATAGTTAAAATTTACAATCATATTCATTCTTTAATCTGTTCCTAGCTTAGTACCAATACCTTAAATGCCTAATACTATAACAATCCTCTTCTTGATTTATTTAATTCTCTTAACTATGTTGACTTTATTAATACATTTTCTATATTTTACACAACTACTTTTACTTCTAATTCCTATATTTATTCCCTAACCATCGATAAAATGATTCCCATATAGTATGATGATCAGTTTGTTCTTTCTCTTTAATTGCCAGTATTAATCTGTTCATTTCTGCACATTCTAATATTTTTCTAATCACATTCTCCTCTGTAGGAATCTCTTCACTTTTCCAGTTTTGTGCAAATACAATGTTAGCTGCTGTTATTACATGGATAATCAGATACACATTTTCTTTACCATATGTTTCTGGTAAAATCCCCAACAGGAATATTTCAGGTTTCAAGTCAATATATTGCTGTATCATCTTTTCCAAACACGTGTGTATTTTTGCCTAGTATACAGCCTCATGCTACATAACTAAGCTCCATTTCATGCTGAATGAATGAAATTATTAATGTATCTTAAATAGAAAACTAACTTTAGATAGATTTTTACTCCCAAAGCATTTTAGTAAAATAAATTTGATTCAAAAATGATTTTAATTTTTTTAAAAATCCTTTTTTTATTTAAATAAAAAAATCGTTGATTTTTATCCACCCTGTGTAAGGTTTCCTAAAAATGCCCTAATTGATTCATGAGTATCGAGCCAAGTTTCAGTACAAAACTAGTCATTTAGTAGGAGCATCTTAGGCAAGATATTTTCGCAGTCAGGTCTACACTTTGTTTGATTTATAGCTAAACTTTACCCCTGACACTTCCCTCCCCTCAGTCTGTGTCGTAAATCACATTCCCTTTTGAGATGCATCCCTCCCAAGCCTGCTGCAGTAATCTGAGATCCGACTTCAGCCGACAGTATGCGTGAAATGCACTCCCCCTTCTCTCACTATGACAATGCTGGGAGTTGACACCCTGATCCTAAATGACTTGATTTAGAATCTGGATTTCTTGTTGCAATGAGTATTGCAGTTCGGCAGAGATTGAAGCCTTAAGCAGGTAGGAGAACAGCAGTAATTCTGAACAATTCTTAGCAACTGTTCAAAGTTACGAGGCACCTTCCCAGAGTTACTGACAAGGAATGTCGGGTCAGAGTAAGAGAATTCATGACTTGGCAGAGACATGGCAACAAAGCCAGCCAATGAATAGGCATAGCAACTGGGTCAGCCAATATGGGCTGTTTGGAACAGAAACAATATTTGCTGTGTGAGCAACAAAGAGACAGCTAGGAGCCAGAGTGTAGCTTAGCTCTATAGCTCTGAGTCTGTGCTATACTCAAAACTAGTCTGCTGCTCTGAACTGAACTGAAACTGTTCTCTCCTCTGCCTGTGATTGCTTGTACTCTCTGCCACATTGGAAGAACCTGCCTTTGGTATTGTATATTTACTTCATGTGTTATATTATATATAAGGAGAAGTTAATGAATCCTGCTGAATTAGTTACCTGTGTGTGCTTTCTGGATGTGATTGCTGCAACAAACTCTTGACAGTGTCTCTTCCAGATGCTGATCGAAGTTCTCCCATGCCAAAGGGTCAAGACGATGAAGTCGAGGAAGGCCGGATAAATACAGTGAGCTGATAAAACTGGTATTTGTGTAATCTGTGTTTCGGACTATTGGATCAGAGTTGGAAGGATGATGAACAGATGCCTCCTGGGTGCTTAGATTAGTCAAGACTGGGTGAAAATATTTGTTGCAGTTAAAACTGCTCTTTTTATCTACTGATTGCAATGGTCAGTTGCAAAGCATCTTTGGTGACACTTTCATGGCAGAGTTTCTTATGCTATTTCTACTTCTTAGCCTTGGCTTTTTATAGTTCTAAATGGTTTTTTAAAATAATAATAATTATTATTATTGGAATTTATTATTTATTTTAGCTTTGCTGTATGCCACTCAGAGTCACTTGTTTAATGAGATGAGTGGGTGTATACATTTGATATATCAATAAGTAAAAAAATGTGAGTGGTGCGGTGGCCTATTTGGTGTCAGGGTTCCAAATAGCATCCAAAAGTAAATCAGAGTCCAAGGCAAAGTATTGCTCAACGTTCCAATTGTTATTATGTTGGCACATCTGGGAAAACCCGAATCAAGCTTCCCGGTTTTCCTCAGTTCCAGATCCTGCCCCCACACCCACAAATTCATCACATGGTCCAATCTTCCACTGCCATGCTGGCAGCTTCCACCCATCCAATTCCGGTCAGGTGCAGAGGTGCAGAGACAAAAGTTGTTCCACTTGTTGATTGTTCTAACTGTTAGGAAGTTTTCCTTAGTTCTAGGTTGGTTCTCTCTTTCATATTCTCCCACCTGTTACTTCTTGTCCTGCTCTCAGGTGCTTTGGAGAATAGGTTGACCCCATCTTCTATGTGACATCCCCTCAAGTATCATTTAAAAATAGCTATTATGTCACACCCCCCCCCCCCCATGCCTTCTCTTTGTTAGACCTGCATGCCTAGTTCCTTCAACCCATGCTCGGTTAGCTTCCAACTTGTCTTGCCTTCTGGTGCTTTGGAGAATAAGTAGATTTCTTGTCTGTGACAGCCTCACAAGTCCTTGAAGGACATGTCCTTGCTAATCCTTCTTTTCCGTAGGCTAGGCATATCTAGTTCCCCCAATTGTTCATCATGCAGTTGAGCCTCTCCAAGACCCTAATCAACTTTGTTGCTCTTCTCTGCACACTTTCCAGAGTCTCAACATCTTTTTTTTGCATTGCAGTGACCAGAATTGGCCATAATATTCCAAGTATGGTCTTACCAAGGCCTTATAAAGTGGTGCTAATACTTCACCTGATCTTTAAACTATCCCTCCATTGATGCAGCCTAGGATTGCATTAGATTTTTTTTGATAACTTCATGAAGACCACCCTCTCTTGTACCCTGCCCCATCCAGACCATGCTCTGCATGGATTAAAATAATCATCAGTTAGACTTTTTCCTATTATTTGTGTCCATGATAATGTACAGATCTCCTGCTTGACTAGGACAGGGGTGTCAAACTCGATTTCATTGAGGGCTGCATCAGGGTTATGTTTAACCAGGTTGACGTCACACATGTCGGGGGCACCTGTGATCGCCCGAAAGGCTCTGCCAGTGAAAACGGGCCCCTGAGCTCCATTTTAGGCTGGGACAGGCTCTTGCAACCCTCTGACAGCGAAAATGGAGCTTGGGAGGGTTGCACACGGCCCTTGCGAGTTCCGTTTTTGGCTGCGAAGGCCTCCTGTAACTCTGCCAGCGAAAACGGAGCTCCTTCCTGACTCGCAGAAGCTACGCAGGCCAGTCCTTTGCTGTTTCCAGGGTGGCCCTGTGGGCCAGATCTAAGCACCCTGTGTGCCGCATCCGGCCCTCGGGCCTTGAGTTTGACACCCCTGGATTAGAAGATCTCCAAGGTCACTTCCAACGATGTTATTTTGTCGGTTATTCGGTTAGCTGTTCTGTTAGTTATTCTGATAATTCTTCTGTTATTCTGCTTCTGTTTTAAGAGTCTTGGCTGTATCCCACATCTTGGAGCACTGCCAGACGAACCCATGGCACATCTTGGTGACCGTAGAGGGGCCCCAGATCTTCCTTCTCAGAGCAATGAACTTCAAGTTGAGTTGAAAGCTGAAGAACCCAAAAAATTGAAGAAGAGAACGAGCAGAGAAGACCCAGCTGGAGGGAGCGTTGCGAAGCATTTGAGGACAACGTCCTAATTTTTGTAAACAGCAGAAGGAAGAGAAAACACACGAAATCCGAGGATCGGGTAGCAAGTTAGGAAATCCCCAGTGAGTATTTCTTCATCGATTGGCATATTTATGTGACTTTGCCCACTGTTTCTCCTCCGTGGCAAGTTGAAGAGATGTGGGCTTCAACTCCTAGAATTCCCCAGTGATTGACTGTCACAACAGCAAGGCGAAGGAAAATGTAGAGCAGGGATTCTCAAGAATCACTCAAGATAGGTGGACTTCAACTCCCAGAATTCCCCAGCCAATCTAGGCGAGGAATTCTGGGAGTCAAAGTCCATATATCTCGAGTGATTCTTGAGAATCACTGCTCTACATTTTTCTACGCCTTGCTGGTTAACCTGTTTAACAGAGCCATTATAAAGCGTGAACGAGACAACGTTGCACACGCATTGCATTGTTCTTACAATGACCATAAGATCATTTATATCCTAGTCACCCCCCGTCTTGATTACTGCAACATGCTCCACACGGGGCTTCCCTTGAAAAGCATCCAGAACAGGGGTGAAATTCAGCAGGTTCTGACAGGTTCTGGAGAACCGGTAGCGGAAATTTTGAGTAGTTTGGAGAACTGGCAAATGCCACCTCTGGCTGGCCCCAGAGTGGGAAGGAATGGGGATTTTGCAGTATCCTTCCCTGGAGTGGGGAGAGAGTCATGCATTCATGCAGGGGGTCACGCATGCATGCGTAGGGGGAGGGGGTCACGGGGAGGTCATGGAGGGCTCACACGAGCCTTGCACTCTGGCTGTGCGCGCGTGCCCTTTCACTGCACAGTGACAGAAAGTTAGCCATCACTGTTTTAATTCAACAAACACCTCCGATGTGATGTTCCCCCATTGGGCCCTCAAACAACCTGGTAGAGTTGGGTCTCCAGGCTCCTGCAGAAGGTCAGAAGGGTGGGGGCTGATTTCACCTTGGGGATGCGACGTTCCGAAGGCCAGGAGCCACAGCGGGGAAGGACCTCCTCCTGGCTCCTGCCAGCCAGAATTCCTTTCCCAGCAGGGGCCACAGCAGACTTCCTCCTCATCATTTATTTTATCTATTTAAAAATGTTATAGAGCCGCCTACTTGCTCACAGCAACTCTAGGCGGCTTACAAACTATAAAAACACAGTCTAGAAAAATAAAACAAAAATAAAAAATAACTACCGATCCACCAACGACGACATAGAGTCAAACAAGCCATTTGATGGGCTCCCTCTCACTCTGGCTTCCCCGGGCTTGCTGGCAAAATCAAGTCTTCAGGGCCTTACAAAAGAATGTAAAGTGGGGGTCAGCCTAAATTTCTGAAGGGATAATTTTTCAAAGAGGGGGAGCCATCACAGAGAAGGCCCTTCCTCCAGGTCAAGCCAGATGTACTATCTCCTTAGGGGATGGGACCACAACATTCCTTATCTGCCAGCTCTACTAGGTAGAGTAGGGTGGATGTGACTAGCAAGAGACCCTCAGATAATCCTGCCTCAAGCCATGAAGGGCTTTAAAGGTGGTGTGACCTTTAGGGACAAGGCACGAAGGCCACACAGCCAGCTGAGAGTTCAAACTCCTCCCCTTTAACACTCCAAATTTGCCAAAACGCTCCCACATTTTTGGCAAGTCCCAGAGCAAAGCATGCGCACACACACACACACTCACACACACACACACAGCAGCCTCTGGCTGCGCACAAGCCAGCAAAATAAAGGAACTGGGAAATGAGTCCACGAACCAAGGAACAAACAATGAGTCCACGAAGTAAGGAAGAAGCAACCAGTCCTGCAAACTCCAAATATCTTCAACAACACACAAAAACTCTACAAATTCAGCATTTGTTCCCGACAAATGCCCCTCCCCACAGCGACTCCTTAAATCTCAGTCCCCAGGTGTGCCTTGTGAAGAGGGGCGAGGTGCTCTCCTCCTGAGTTGTTGGGTCGGCCTGCGCTGTTCCCGCCTTCTCTCCACTCTCCGTGCTTGGGGATCAGGAGGAGGTGGTCCTTGCTCATCGCCTGAGCTCCATTGTTCCTCGTTTCCACTGCCTGCCCTCTGTTGGTTGTCCTGGCCCTGTTCCTCTGTGCTAGCAAGTCTTCCCAATCCAGAGGGGCCTGAGTGGCCTCGGCCTGCTCCTCCCCACATTCCTCCGAAGCCAATAAAGCCACCCGCCTCCTCAATCTCCAACACCTCCAGCTCCGGCTCCTCCTCCTCTGCAGATTCAGGCTCGCTGAAGCAGGCTGCTGGATTTTGAACCAAGTGGAGCTTCTGGATCACTGGTGAAATTCAATTTGTTTTACTACCGGTTCTGTGGGCGTGGCTTGGTGGGGGTGGCAGGGAAAGGATATTCTGTCCTCTTTTAATATTCCCCCAAATATTTCATTCTCTAGGAGAGGTGGGTGGGGCTTCCTACACTAGGTTCTCTTGGGAATCCACTAATTCTCATTCTCCAATTTTGTAGCTGACCAAAGACCAATCTAGATTGTTGAATGCCTACAACCGAGGATCCTGTTTTACAATCCACCCCCTGAGATCTTCAGCTAATTAAACCGGAATAGGTTTGGCTGAATGAGATCATTTTTGGCTTGATCGTCGAGGAAAAAGCACTCTGGGTTGATGAAATCAAATAAATATTTGGCCTCATTTTGAAACAGGAGAGATTAGTATATAGACTAATATACCGCTTCACAGTTCTTTACAGCCCTCTCTAAGCCCTCTCCAAGTCATCCTCTTGCCCCCAACAATCTGGGTCCTCATTTTACACCCCCTGGGAAGGATGGAAGGTTGAGTCAACCTTGAGCCTGGTGAGATTAGAACTGCCAAATTTCAGGCAGCCGGCAGGCAGCCGAAGTAGCCTGCAGTACCGCACTTTAACCACTGCGCCACCGTGGCTCATAGATTGTTGGTACTTAGGGTTGAATCCAGTGTGTCGAATTAATTTTCTCTCTTATCTCCCACCCTGTCCTTTTCTCACCCATTAAGGAATGTAATTTAGGATCATTGGATGGCTCGTTTGTTCTGGGAAGAATTAGATAACCGCTGACAGAAGTGAGTCTAGGGCTCAATTAGTCTTCTAAGACCTATCCTGATTGTTTAGCAAAGATCAGCCAATCCATTAAGTACCGTTGGAAGAAATGTCCTTCTGGGTTCAGTTCCAAGCAGGGAGAAAAACACTGGAAACATGGAGGCTCCTTGGAAAGATGGTTTAATGGAGAAGAACCATCAAGCACATGGTCCTGGTCAGGAGTGGCATACACTTACCTTCTCTACTGGTTTGCAAATGTGAGCCTGCATGCATTCATCCGCACATGCGCTTTGGCTTGAAAACATGCCTAAATGGTAGGGCATAGAACTAGCGGTATCCCGAAGGCGGCAAGCCACGAGAATGGGGGGGGGCAAAGGCGCTCTCTCTCCCCCCCATGTGACCACATGGGGGGGAGAGAAAGCGCCTTTGCCCCCTCCCCGTTCCCGTGGCTTGGCGCCTTCGGGATACCGCTAGGTCGGTGAGTGTCGCTCTGCCTGGCCGGAGAGGGGGGGGGGGTTGTCCAGGGGGCTTATTTTGGGGGGAGGCTTACATTTTTGCCCACCCGAAAAATGTGGCATGGCCTTATTATCAGGACATGTCATATTTTCGGGGAAACACGGTAGAAGAGGAGTGGGCACTAACTTTCTACAGTAATTTGTAGGAAGAATTAACACTTCTGATCTGGGGAGCAGAAGACAGTGGATTAGTAAGCTTTTGTGAATCTCAAAAAAGGGGGGGGGAAAGAATGCAAATGTATCTGGAATTCAACGTAGTGAAACCTTTGTCATTCATACTCTTTTAAACTGAGCTCACCTGGCTTTTGAAAGTTCACCAGGTCTGCTAATCAGCCAAACAGCACGAGCGCAAACCTCGTCAGTGCCATCCAGTCTAAGTAATTTAAAGTAAAATAAGCCACTAGTTGGGTAATTAACCTAAAACGTATTAGGAGGGAACTATAGCTCAGTGGCTAAGATGCTGAGCTTATCAATTGGAAGGTCGGCAGTTCAGCGGTTCGAATCCCTAGCACTGCGTAACTGAGTGAGCTCCCGCTACTTGTCCCAGCTTCTGCAAACCTAGCAGTTCGAAAGCACGTAAGAAATGCAAGTAGAAAAATAGAGACTACCTTTGGCGGGAAGGTAACAGCGTTCTGTGCGCCTTTGGCATTTAGTCATGCTGGCCACATGACCACGGAGATGTTTTCGGACAGCGCTGGCTCTTCGGCTTTGAAACGGAGATGATCACTGCTCCCTAGAGTAGGGAATGACTAGCACCTATGTGTGAGGGGAACCTTTACCTTTACCTATTAAAAATGCCAGGGCTGGCTCAGCATAGATTAGGAGGAGAATCACCTTGCTCTGAAGTTATTTTGCAAATCAAAACTAAAAGATTTTGGGAACCTCAATCCTTGGCACAATACGGTGGCAAATCATTAATTGCATTATGAGGAAAAGCTTTGGAGATGGTATTCATTTCAGGTGGTCTTAGATCAGGCAAAATTCACCCTATTCATTAGCTTGAAAGTATTCCTTATTCTGAAAACGTGTGTTATATAGCTCCTTCTTTTAAAGGTGTAGGAAAAGGACGAACGTTTTTAATCTTGGCCACAAGGTGGTGCCATTGCACTTTATTTGAATTCATTTCTTTTCCTCCCAGCCCACCCACCCCCAAATCGAGGTCTGAAGTATGTGTTTTCTTTTTTGATCCTCACGAACTATATTAAACCTGTCTTAAGTATATTAAATAAGACAACATTCGCTGCTCTTGCTCTGCCTTTATTTTTGTAGCTTTTGCGTAGCACCTGGTGATCAAAGTTAGACGTGGCACCAAGTATGGCTGGTGAGGCCACTGAAAACTTGAAAACAATCTTGAAGGTCTGTAGCAGTCATTAAATTCAAGGTGTGGAAGATACTTGTGGCCTATCTTGAATAAGGGAGTTTATTGCAGCTAGATATCTAACTTAACTGGGCTAATCTCAGAAAACGAAGCAATTTGGAGTTAGTAGAACATAGAATAATAGCATTGAAAGGGACCTTGGTGGTCTTCTAGTCCAACCTCAGCTTCAGCAAGAGAGCCTTATACCATTCTGGACAAATAAAGGTAAAGGTTCCCCTTGCCCACACGTGCTAGTCATTCCTGACTGTAGGAGGCGGTGCTTATCTCCGTTTCAAAGCTGAAGAGCCAGCGCTGTCCGAAGATGTCTCCGTGGTCATGTGGCCGGCATGACTAAACACCGAAGGAGCATGGAACGCTGTTACCTTCCCACCAAAGGTGGTTCCTATTTTTCTCCTTGCATTTTTACATGCTTTCGAACTGCTAGGTTGGCAGAAGCTGGGATAAGTAACAGGAGCTCATTCTGTTACACGGCGCTAGGGATTCAAACTGCTGAACTGCCAACCTTTCTGATCAATAAGCTCAGCATCTTAGCCACTGAACCACCACGTCCAGACAAATAGCTGAGGCTAAAACATATGAAGAACGGTTGCAGGAACTGGGTATGTCTAGTTTAATGAAAAGAAGGACGGGGGGTGAAATGATAGCAGTCTTCAATACCTGAAGGGCTGCCCCAAAGAAGAGGGAGTCAAGCTGTTCTCCAAAGCACCAGAAGGAAGAACCAACCTAGAAATAATAAGAAATTTACTGACAGTGATAACAATCAATGGAACGATTTGCTTCCAGAAGCTGTGAGTGCTCCATCAGTGGACGTTTTTAAGAAGAGATTGGACAGTCATTTGTCTGAAATGGAATAGGGTTTCCTGTTTGAGCAGGGGGTTGGAGTAGAAGACCTCCAAGGTCCCATCCAACTCTGTTATTCTTGAAAAACTCCAGTGATGGATCACCCACAATTTCTGGAGGCAAGTTTTCCCACTGATTAATTGTTCTCACTGTCAGGAAATTTCTCCTTATTTCTAGGTTGGATCTGTCTTTAATGATTTTCTACCCATTGCTTCTTGTCTTGCCTTCTGATGCTTTGGAGAATAAGTTGATTTCTTGTCTGTGACAGCCTCACAAGTCTTTGAAGGACATGTCCTTGCTAATCCTTCTCTTCCGTAGGCTAGGCATATCTGGTTCCCTCAATTGTCCATCACGCAGTTGAGCCTCTCCAAGCCCCTAATCAATTTTGTTGCTCTTCTCTGCACACTTTCCAGAGTCTCAACATCTTTTTTTTTGCATTGCAGTGACCAGAATTGGCCATAATATTCCAAGTATGGTCTTACCAAGGCCTTATAAATTGATACTATCAGGTCCTGTGATCATGAGCCCATCCTCTTGTGGATGCAGCTCAGAACTGAATTGGCTTTTTTGGATTTATTTGCATTGATGCTATAGAGACTGAAAGATGCTTTCAATTTTAGAAGATTCTCTCTATAGATGTGTTAGGAAACGCAAGTGTTATGTTGTTCTCACCTAGGCTTCCCCAGCAGCACGAAGCCGAGTCCTTGTCCCGATAAACCCCTTTTATTTAATTTACAGTTAATTCCTCTCCAGCATAGTCTTTCCTCTCCCACAGTCTTTCAAGATAGTTCACAATTACCGACCTTTATCAGGCTTGGAGAGTGGCCAGACAGATATTTTTCAGACGCTGCAATACTTGGCAAGAAGGCAGGAATGAACTCATTGTCTCCTGCAAACTCCACTCCCCTTTCGCTCCTCATTTATTCCCCACAGTTGGGGACATTCACCGTCCACTTGTGACCTTACTCCCAAGTCGACCCCGACTCTTTAGCAGTTCTCTTCGTCTGGCAATTCTGCGCATGCGCACACTGGGAACAGGTTCCATTTGTTCTTCTGCCTCAATGATGTCTGACTCTGAAGGCAGCTGATAACTGGCATATGGTCCTGGCCCCATCCCTGCCTCCGACACAGAGCCCTCATCAGAGTCTTCTCCAGACTCCAGGACTGGCCCAGGTTCCTCCCCAACCTCCTCACTGTCTGAATCTGCTGGCCTCTGGCAGGCCACAACGTACATAGCATTTTGTTTGTGTGAAATACTTTGGTCTAAAGTGCTTCAGAATTGAACATATGGTGAGGTTAGAGCAATGAAAGTACAGTGTCACCTTGTTACTCAACTGCTTTGAAACTCATCAAATTTGGCACTCAACGCCTTTTGACGTGAACATTTTTGTCCTGGTCCTCATCGTTTATTTGGTACTCAACACACAAGCTAGTACTTTACAGACAGTCCTTGATTTGGAACAGTTGGTTTAGTGGCCGTTTGAAGTTACGACGGCACTGAAAAAAGTGACTTATGGCCACTTTTCACACCTAAGGACCCTTGCAACACCCCCGTGCTCACGCAATCTGCATTCAGTTGCTTGACAACTGACTCACATTTATGACGGTTGCTGCGTCATAAATGTGCAGTCACATGATCCCCTTTTGCGACCACCTGACAAGCAAAGTCAACGGGGAAGCCAGATTCACTTAACAACCGTGTGGCTAATTTAACAACTGCAGGGTTTCACTAGGAAGAAAAGTCGTAAAATGGGGCAAAACTCCCTTTAATAAATTTTTCACTTAGCAACATAAATTTTGGACTCAGTTGTGGTCGCAAGTCGAGGACTACCAGTATTCATTATGGGAAAAAATTATGTGGTACTCATTGCGCCATCCGGGACCAATTAAACATGAGTCTCGAGGTACCACTGTATAAAATTAATGTCTGGATGTTGTGGGGAAATGCAATGCATCTCGAGAGCTATTCTGCGTGAGAAAATTCAGCTTTCTCTGTTGCCTTCTATCGTCTCAGGTCTTCTTGGCCTTTTCTCTGGTTGCATCTTTGCAAAATGCCAGGCAAAGGGCAAAGAGAGAGATTTAGAACTGGCAGAAAAGCACGTTCAGGCCCTGAGATGGCAATAATCTGGCTTTTCCCTAATAGTTATGCTTTTGTCGGCATCGAGGAGTCAGGAAAACAGTGTCATATAATCCGAGGTGGTATTCAGACAGATTCACCTGAATTGGTAGCGGAAATCGCTGGTGGGCCCACCTGCCCTGGCTCGATGCTGTCCTGTTTAGGCAAACCTTTCAGGCCGGCCGCATGCGTGAAAGGCACGTACGCGAGCAAAGCGCATGCATGGAAGGCTGGGCACATACACAGAATGGGTGGTAACAAAATGTGAAACCCGCCGCTGTGTATATATGAGGGCATGTGGCTATATGCTTTCTTGCTTATTTACCTAATTACTTACATACATACATTTTTAATGTATGCCGATTAGTGTACATCCAAAGTGACAATAAAGATATTCTAATTTCTAACTCTACAGTGAGAAAGAAGTCAACGAATGAGGAAGAATATACAGGTAATCCTCAATTTATAAGCCCAGAATTTCCATTGCTAAGTTTGGCAGTTGTTCAATGAGTTCCGGATTTGATGATTGTTTTGCCACAGTTGTTAAGCGAGTCGTAGCAGTCCCTAAGCGAATCTGGCTTCCCCATTTAGTTTGCTTCTTGGAAGCCAGCTGGGAAGGCTGCAAATGGTGACCAAGTGACCCCAGGACAATGCAACTGTCCTAGCAATAGTGATAGGCTTATGTACTAGTAGTACCAGCAGTTTTATTTGACACCCAGGACTGTAGGCTAGATTGGGAAGAAGGGGGGGAGAGAGATAGAGAGAAGAAGAAGAAGAAGAAGAAGAAGAAGAAGAAGAAGAAGAAGAAGAAGAAGAAGAAGAAGAAGAAGGAAGAGGAAAATAAAGGAGGAAAGGAAAGAAAAAGAAAAAACAGGGAAGGAGAAGAAAACAAAAGGAAGGGAAGGGAGAGAAGATAGAAAAGAAGAAAGAAAGAAAGAAAAAGAAATAAATCAAAATATATCCTAATAAGGTGATCTGCTTCTATTTTGGGTGTCTGGAGATTCTCATTCAACCAAGTCATGTTTGTCCCAAAGGTACATTTTCAAGAGGCAAGTGGACTTTTTTTGTTTTTCCTCGAAGACGTTTCGCTTCTCATCCAAGAAGCTTCTTCAGCTCTGACCAAATGGTGGAGAATGGAAGGATTTATCCTCCTTGCAGACAGCTGGTCATTTGCATCTTTTTCGAGGGTCCTTGAGGCCACTTGGAGGTTTGTCTGGGTCCTCAGGGTCACCTGAGCCTTCTTGGAACTGCTGAAAGGACTGGGTTGTTGTGGAGCTGTGCTTTTTGCAGGATGTTTTCTGTCCTGTGTCTCTTCACTGTTGAAGACAGGCGCAGGCTGTTGGGGAGGAGTCTGTCCGGTCTGCATCTCAAAATGAAGCGCAAATGGCTCCTGTAGTTTTGCAGTTTTCTCTGGAAATCCGTTCATACTCCCGCACCATTTGAAGGCTGCTTGTCCCACAGTGCATAGCTAAATGTCTACGGAGCTTCTCAGTCAACCAGGTCATGGTTATCCCAAAGGTTTTCAAGAGGCAATTGGACTCCCTTGCTTTTTCTTCCTCACCATCCGGTCAGAGCTGAAGAAGCTTCTTGGATGAGAAGCGAAACATCTTCAAAAGAAAAAAACAAGAAAGTCCAGTTGCCTTTTGAAGAAAAGCACCTTGGGGACTTCCATAATGGGTCGTCCCCCCCCAAAAAAAATCATGCAAACCTAATGTAAACACGATGTAGAAACTAGATCCGTGATGGTGAACCTGTGGTATGTGTGCCTGAAGTGGCACATGGAGCCATGTTGCCTGGCACGTGTGGTGCCAGCCATTTGTCTTCTGGGTTTATGGCACGCATGTGGGCATGACGATCAGCTCGCCTTTATGCGTGCAGCAGTGCTGGAATACGGAAGAGCTGGTCTGTGAGCATGCACACTGGCCAGCTGATCAGCGCATGCGTGGCAGTACCGGAAGAGTTGCCTACCGGCACGCATGCAGTACATTTTTCAGTGCGCGCATGCCCCTGGGCAACTCCTCTTCCTGGTTGCGCCAGATGAGCGTTTGGCACTTGGTAACAAAAAGCTTCTCCATCACTGGACTAGATATTCCTTTCAGCCAGATTCAGGTGGTTTTAACAGATCTACAGTATATTAATTTGTTTTGGTATTGATACCGTCTTAATTTTTGATTGGTGACTGCCAGAGAATTCGATAGAATAGTTACATACATGTTTGAAATAAATAAATAAATGTTCCGCGGATTTAATAAAGGGGTTTGCCAAAAATTCTCCCCATGATTATATAATAAAGCTCTTATAAAAGAAAATGCAGACATCGATTCAAAATACGTTTTAAGAAATGCGTTAAATTTGGGGAGGCCCCTGGGCAAAATTGCCCCAAAGTGCAGAGATTGGAACGTACATCGGTGTTAAAAAATATAATGCGCCCATTTGAACGGCAGCATCGTTAAAGTTAAAATACCTACCAAATGGAGACATGGAGAGAAATTGAAATTGACAGGGTTTTTTTTCATCTGTCATTCCCGCTTTAGTGGGCATGCAATGTTCTGTGTTGTAAGACTAATTCCTACATAAATTGCCTAGGATGTTACAAAGTGTTTTCAGCGGCAGCCATTCGTATCCAATAATATAGATCGAGATGCCTTTATGGAAAATAGAAGAGTTAACAACTTTAAGCAGGAGTTAACAGATTAAGATATTGCGTAGGGGGTTTGGCAGGGAACACAGCATGTGAAGACTGCTTCCAAAAGCAGCATGCGTAGTAAAATAGATTTAGCTGCATTTGCAAAAATAGCAGAATAACAGAGTTGGAAGGGATCTTGGAGGTCTTCCAGTCCAACCCCCTGCTTAGGCAGGAAATCCTACACCACTTCAGGCAAATGGTTATCCAATCTCTTCTTGAAAACATCCAGTGATGCAGCATTCACAACTTCTGGAAGCAACTTCTGTTCCACTGATTAATTGTTCTCATGGGTTAGGAAATTTCTCCTTAGTTCTAAGTTGCTTCTCTCCTTGATCCTTTGCTTCTTGTCTTGCCTTCAGGTGCTTTGGAGAATAGGTCGACCACCTCCAAAGCATCTGAAGGCAAGGCAAGATCTCAGGGGCTGCCACAAAGAAGAGGCAGTCAAGCTATTCTCCAAAACACCTGAGGGCAGGACAAGAAGCAATGGGTGGAAACTAATCAAGGAGAGAAGCAACTTGGAACTAAGGAGAAATTTCCTGACAGAACAATTAATCAGTGGAGCAACTTCCTTCCAGAAGTTGTAAATGCTCCAACAATGGGAGTTTTCAAGAAGAGGTTGGATAACCATATGTCTGAAGTGGTGTAGGGTTTCCTGCCTGAGCAGGGGGTTGGACTAGAAGACCTCCAAGGTCCCTTCCAACTCTGTTATTCTATTCCTATTCCTATTCTATTCTGTTCTTTCTGGCAGCCCTCCCCTCAAATATCAGAACACTGCTATCATGTCAACCCTAGTCCCTCTTTTCTTTAAACTAGACATACCCAATTCCTGCAACTTTTTCCCTAGTTGCCTGCAATGGTACAAGGGAGTTGTGGCGGAGGTCGAAATGCGCAGCTGATGTCTCCACCACGTCTCTTCCTGTGCATAATCCGATAGCTCCAACTCCGTTTATATACAAGATTTAGCACGTTTACCTGGGGTGAGTAGAGAAAGATCTTTGCAGCTATCCGTGAGCTTGTATATCAACAAATTGTAACGGCATCGGGAGGGTGAACATCTAACCTTCTCACAAATTCAGACGAGGGAAGTGGGGGGAAAAAAAAAAACCTCTCGGAAAATAGCTCAAATGTAAGGTTAATTGGAGCCAGAAATGTCAAACTAATGTAGCAATTTACCCCGGGAGATCGCCCTGGCCTTTGAATGCAGCAATAGTATACACTACTGAATAGAATCACAAAGAAATATAATAGGGTTTTATGTAGTCTCCTGTCATATTAACCATTCTTGGCAATTAATTTCTTGTTGCGAGGGTGTCTTCGTTGCCCTAGAAATAGGCTTGTTCATTCTTTACAGATACCTACGAAGGCCACCGAAGGAATTCAGCCGAGAGGAAATTCAACGTGCACACTTGAAGTTGTGTTTGTGTGTGTGTGTGTACGTGTGTCATTACATGAAGGAGATTACAGCAGGGAAGCTCTTTCTGAATAGTGGGTCCCTCTCAGAAGTACTAGGGGGTACTTCAACTTGTGGGAAACAACGGATCTGCAATGCACCAAATTCTTGTTGAACAAAAGAGACTCTGTGCATCTCAGGGTTGAGTTGTGGAGAGTGTGCTCTCAGAGCTTGGTTGTTGGCTTGCAGATGTTTCATTATCTGTTTAGGTAATATTTTCAGGGCCTGAAGAAGTTACTTAGCTGGGTATCGAAATGTTTGCAAGAAAACAACTGTTGTGGTTTGCCGGCGGCTGCCGGAGCTGGCAGCAGAGTCAGACAGTGAGATGGTTGGGGAGGAACATGGGCCAGTCCTGCAGCCTGGGGAAGGTTTGGACGAGGGCTCTTCATCGTAGGCAGAGAGGGGGTCAGGGCCATCTGGTAGTGATGTGCTGCCTCCGGAGCCTATGGAGTCTGACATCAGCGAGGCAGAAGAACAGCGTGAGCCTGTTCCCAGGGTGCGCTTGCGCAGAGCTGGCAGAAGGCAAGAACAATTAAGACAAAAGAGGGACTTGGGAGTAAGTCTTGGAGATGATTGGTCTCTCCCATAAGACATAAAAGAGGAGCAAACGGACGTGAGCCTTTGCAGGAAGCAATTAGTTTATTCTGGTTGGTTCATTTGACTCGGTGCTACGTTTGGCCTTTCAAAACTAATTGGCAATTAGGTCTCTGGCTGCGTTTCAAGGCAGATAAAGATGGGTGCTTATCAACATTACCCTGAAAGATTGTGGCAACTTGAGCAGACATCTGTCGGACTCTTCACAGTTTGTGAATCATTACGGGCTGTGAATTACCATAATTCACAGGCATTTAAATAAAAGAGGGTCTTGGGGAGTAAGAGTGTGATTTATGCTTTCTCAGGAAGCCAAGTTCAGAACAACAATGAAGCTCAGAGAGCATTAAGGACTCCACAATTCTTGGTTGACTTGGGAATCTCACTAGCTGTAGACTGAATCCACAAATGGACTTCCAACTATAGGAAAAGTGTCCATTCCATTGTCCCAAAGGTGCTTTTTCTGGTTTTTCTTTGAAGACGTTTTACTTCTCATCCAGGAAGCTTCTTCAGCTCTGACTGGATGGTGGTGACTGGAAGGATTGATATTCCTTGCACACAGCTGGTCCTTTGCATCCTTTTAGGTAGAGTCCTTGAGGCCACCTAGAGGTTTATCTCCTCCTCAGGCTCAGAGCTGAAGAAGCTTCTTGGATGGGAAGCGAAATGTCTTCGAGGAAAAACCAGGAAGTTCAGGTGCCTCTTGAAAAAGCGCCTTTGAGACAACTAAGACTCGGATAATGTCCATAGACATGCACAGGTAATCCTTGACTTATGACGGAGCTGAAGAAGCTTCTTGGCTGAGTAGCAAAACCCCTTCAAAGACAAACAAGAAAGTCCAGTTGCCTCTTGGAAAAGCACCTTTGGGAGAATCGCCATAGAAGTTCCATCCCATTGTTAACTGTTGGCCAAACGGCAAGTATATTGGCTCAGACTTAAGCGCGATGATGAGTTACTTCAGTCTTCCAAATCACCTTTCCAAATGAACCTCCTTTTTCAAGCCAAGGATATTACCACGGCTTGAAATTAATTTGTGACAAAATGTCATATTATTATAGTGCAGCATCCCCGGGGATAAATATGGCCTTTTGTTGAGCTTTCATGGCAACACTGTAGATGGGACTGCAGAGGATTGCTAAGGAGGTTTTGTCTTTAGCAAATGTCATGTTCCCGGAAGAACGAGAGGGCTTAAGTGGCGATCACAGAACGAGGCCCCACCGTGACGAACGAGGGGTTGTGACATTTTCCTCCCCCCTCCCCAACCTCCATATCTCATCTCTTAATTGCAACGGGGGCCTTTGGGTGTGACATCTGATTAAGAAAGCAACAGGAGAACTGACAGATACTTATAAATCTGATTCATCGGCTAACAGAAGATTCCACGGATTTCCACGAAGAAAGTGTTTGTTCTTTTGAAACTGTCAGGGTCTCCAAGTAGCACCCTCAACAAAAGAAGACTCGGAGGCTTGAGTTTCCTCAAAGTTTCATTTTATTAGAGATGTCATATTGGCACATCTGGGAAAACCTGAATCTGAAAGCTTCCAGGTTTTCCCCACCCAAATGAAAGTGCAAGTCCCTGCCCAGCACCCACATGTCCATCCCATGGTCCAATCAGGCACCGTCCCAACTGGAGATGCCTCCTAGTCACGCCCCTCCAGGTGCAGGGCGAGATGTCCTTGACTCTCTGAGAAAGGAATGTTATTATTGGCAAGGCCCAACAGAGACTTCATTTCCTTAGAGTCTTGTGAAAAAATCAGGTGGAACAACGGCTGATGACCTCTTTCTATCGGTCCACCATAGAAAGTGTCCTCACATATTGCATTATAGTATGGTATGCTGGTTTAACAGCTGCGGACAGGAAGGCCAATTCAGAGAGTGATCAATTCAGCACAAGAAACCATTGGTTTCCCTCTGACACCACTGGATCACAAGGGCAGCTCTCGCTGCTTTAGCAGAGTAAGGAAGATACTCAGAGATGATTCACACCCTGGTCAGTGTCTCTTTGCACCTCTACCATCGGGCAGAAGACATCGAAGTATAGCCAGCCGAACAAAGAGGTTTAAAAATAGTTTCTATCCTTGGGCTGTGAGACTTTTAAATACAACCACAATCACTCCACGCACACGCGGAAACATATGACTAGTTTATCTTTTTCTTTTTCTTCTTTCCCCACTAATTCCTTGCATAGGGTTATTATTTATACTATTTATGTTGTTTGCATTTTTTGTCATGGGCCGCACCAGGGAAGCTAGCACCAGTTTCGTTGCATACATGATGCACAATGACAATAAAGGCTATACTATACTATGACCATATATCTCCCATGCTCCATATAACCCCCCCCTCTCCCGTTTTTCCCACAGTATTGAATGTGGCAGGTGTGAAGGCCCAATGCAAAAGGGCTATCTTTCAAATTAACCCTGGCAGTCCTCGATGTACGACCACCACTGAGCCCAAAGTTTCCATTGCTGAGCGAGACAGTTGTTAAGTGAGCTTTGCCCCATTTCACGATTTTCCTTGCCACAGTCGTTAAGTTGCGAATGACTTAAGATAGGAACACGGTGGTTAAGGGAATTTTGCTTCCTCACGAACTTTGCTGGTCAGGAGGTTGCAAAAGGGGGTCACGTGACCTCAGGAGGCTGGGCCCGTCATAAGTAGGAGTCACTTGCCATGTGCCTGAATTTTGATTATATGTTCAGGAGGAAGCTGCAAGAGTTATACATGTGAAAAACGGCCATAAGTCGCTTTCTTCAGTGCCGTTGTAACTGTGAACGGTCACTAAATGAATGACTGTAAGTTGAGGGTTGCCAGCAGATGTTTATCACTACCCATGGCCCAACCTGGCCTCTGGAAGCTGTTTTGCATTTGGCCCCAAATGATATGCCCTCCGTGGTTATCTAGGCTTCATTCAAGGTCTGTCTCCCCCACTCGTTTCCACTTTGATCAAATAAGATTAAAATTCCAGCTATGGGAATAGAGCTTAAAGAATCACAGAGCTGGAGGGGATTTGGAGGTGCTGGTCCAACCCCCCACCCAAACAGAAGACCCTACACCCTACGTTTCTGACAGGGGGCAGTCCAGTCTCTTCTTGAAAGTCTCCAGTGAGGAAGCTCCCACAACTTCTATTCCAGGGGTGAAATCCACTTAGCTTTACTACTGGTTTGGTAGCAAGGTGAGCTCGCTTCGCTTGCACACACCTCATCAGTGGTGGGATTCAAATAATTTAACAACCGGTTCTCTGCCTTAATGGCCATCTGGGTAGGCGTGGCTCAGTGGTCATATGACTGCGGGCGTGGCCAACTCAAGGTCACGCAGGTCGATGGGCGCTTCGCCTTAGTTATTACAACGGAGTAAGGGTTAACCGGAGAGGCAGTTTCTGTAAGCAGGGCAATAAAGATTAGGCTAAATAATTCTATATAGATTAGAATATAAAGATGTAATACTATTGGATGATTTCAGGATGATTTAATGAAATGTCATAATATAAATTTATTTTAAATTTAGAATATTCTACATAAAAAGGATGTAATAGTAGCTATAGTCAAATGAATGTTTAATAACCATAACAATTGTATAAAAATTAAGTTAAACTTAGTTAAATTTAGAGTATTATGTATAAAATAAAGTAATAATAGTTATAGCTAAATAAATGATCAATAATGGTAATAATGCATATATATACACTAGATTGATAATATGAACTTTTATATAAATTGTGAGGACTATGGAGAGGATGTTGAAAAGCTTTGTTATAAAAGATAAATGCTTCTATATAGAATAGAATATAAAGATGTAATACTGTTGGATGATTTCAGGATGATGTAATGAAATGCCATAATATAAATTTATTTTAAATTTAGAATATTTTACATAAAAAGGATGTAATAATAGCTATAGTCAAATGAATGTTTAATAACAATTGTATACATACACGTATATTAGAATGAAGATATGAGTTTTTTATGTAAATTGCAAATGAAGACTATTGTGAGAAAGCACCGGAGCTTTGTAACCAATCGACAGCCTGTAAGTAATTGGAGAAGGGTTTTTATTTTGTGTGTGTTTATGTCTGTTTGTTTTATGTTTGTCTAAAAATAAAAACTTTTTTATTAAAAAAAAAAGATTAGGCTAGGAATAACGCCAGAATGTTTCCTTCCTGCCTTCCTTACAGGATTACCCTGTAAAGTGGGAAAAAAACAAAAGGAGATTTCTTCCAAAACCGCTTCTCCCAACTGCTTAGAAAGTTAACAACCGGTTCTCCCCGAATAGGTGCGAACCGGCTGAATCCCACCACTGCCTTGCATGCCCAGGACCTTCTGCACATGTACAGAGTGTCAAAATGACGTCCGAGCAGAGCCTGCTACCGAGTGCGCCTGGCAAGCAAGTAAGCAAACAGCGGGGTGGGGTGGGGGGTGAGGATCCGCTGTGCCACGCAATTTAGATTAGTTAGAAAGCAGGAAGAACCGGTTTGCCCGAACAGGTAGCACTTTTTTTTACTACCGGTTTAGGCAAACAACTGGCATCTTTGCTACCAGCATTTCACCCCTGCTCTGTTCCATGGGTTGATTGTTCTCACTGTCAGAAAATTTCTCCTTATTTCCAGGTTGAACCTCTCCT
>NW_028113463.1:0-33461 GCF_964273705.1 Natrix helvetica
CGGTCCACTGAAAAACATTTCCCCATGGAACAGGTCCCTGGTACCCAAAAGGTTGGGGGCCTACTGCTATAGACCATTCTCTCCAGCAGAGTGAGAAGGTTAGAAAAAAAATCTGACTTTCTGCTACTTATCCCAATAATCTAAACCAGAAGATTCTAAAACAGAACACTTCTTTTTCTTCAGTACCATGGTAAGAAATAGAATTTGCAAGAAGGTTGCAATTAGCTTCAGTTCCAGATTTGTCATGAAGATTGGTGCCTTGCCTCACCATTATGTGCCATGTGAAATAACATTTAGAATCTAGTTTCAAAAACATAACAAACACAGCATCAATAATACAATATAAGTTCTTTATGATACCCTATCAGTGAGTCACACAGAAAAATTATGGGAAAGAAATCGGGAACAATTTATTTTGTATGCACTGCAAAAATCAATGGTTTTCAACTCCCTATTTTCAAAGAACCATTCCTGTGTAAAACATATGCCATCTACCTGATGGGCTAGGTAACCAGATATTAAATGAAAGAAAGGTTGCCCAGGAAAAAAATTATGCAAATGTTTTGCAGCTGTATAGGATGTCAGGTAATAATTAAGGATACACATCACAAATTTTATGTATCAGGTTTCATTACACTGGCTCATTGTTGACAGAATGAAAAAAGACACCCAACATAGATTACAAAGGCAAAATACACACGATATACCGTATAATTGTTTTGTTCATCTTTGAATCTATTCTTTTGTAGGAAAAGGCAGAAAGAAAATTGTTGCCCTCCTACTGTCAGAATAACTGAGATTCCCCCACAGACACAGACCTTTTGGTTTTGATTTACCATCACTTCTGCTAGACATCTACAACAATAGATATGGTTTCCACCAAGGTCCTCTGTTCTGGCGGGAACAGAGGTTTGATTCTATTGGCTGAGAGTCTGACAGCTAAAAGGGCTGCTGTCAGACCCAGCCTTTACTGGATTATTCTCACTTGTTGTCTTGTTAATAAAGAGCTGTTGTTACTTAAGCCTGTGTCTGCCTGTCCATTGCCCGATCTAACACTGGTGACAAAGGTGGGATTGGAAGGGAACTAGGCAAACCAAAAAGAGCACCGGATCTAACATCTTCTATGTCTTAAAAGTGTGGCAAAGGACATGGTTTGGTGATGTAATAGTTCCTTTTAACCCAGCCTTCACCACTTCTCCATATTTAGCATCATACACCCAAATGAGTGAACCAAGAAAAGGGTCAAACATGCCAATGGGTGCCACACAACTGCATCAAATATTCTGGATACAGGAGGCTTCTTTCAATCCAGCAGCATTTAAAGGTATTTCTCTTCCAAGGCTAATTTTAAACAAGTGGGATGGAAGAGACACTGTTCCTTTGGGACTACAGTATAGCAAAGGACAACTATGTCAAGTCTTCCCTTCTTTTACATTTCCTGTATAATACCACCTTCTACTTTTTTTGCTGACCTGAGGGTAAAGAGGGGTGGGGGTTGACAAGTAAAAATGGGGTTGACAAGTAAAACAGGATAGAGCCTGTAAAATTGGGGTGGAAATGTACACCACTGAACAGGAAGGGTAAAAACCTTTCAGACCTTAGATATTCCTGGATAAAATTCCCAGTAATACAATCAACATAGTCCATACTCAAACTTGGATGAAGAAATTGGAGGAAATAGTGGGTGTGGAGCCTTTCTTTTCTATTAAATCTCAAGAACCCTTCTCTAAATTTCTAGGACAGCCAAAAACCCAAAAGGCAAAAAAAAAACCCAAACAAAAAAAAACAATCCTAAACTCTGAAGCTTAATACATTTGTTCACATCTGATCAATTTTCTCACTAGGATTCATATCTACTACAAGAAAGAAATTATTTTCAAAAAGATGTAATCTAGAATCGGGACACATACATGTTGCTACAACACAAAGAAAATAAAACTTAAGGGACACCTACCTGTCTATTTTTCTGGGATAGAACCTTGACTCTGGTACTCTTTTACCCAAAAATATTTACTTGGTACCAAAACTGTTTCATTGGCATAAATAAAAGTTTTTTATTTGAAAAGCCTAGGTTTAACTAGACTGTTAACATTTCATCATCACATTTTAATTATCTGGTTTTAAGATTCTGTACTGAGAGTGAGCCACTCTTGGAATGAACAATGAGTGTGAATACCAAATGCTTCATTAAATCAATATATAATATAATAATAATTGGGTATCAAAGGTTAGCTCAGGATCATTCCTCAGCTCCAGCTTTATGCCAGCTGCTATTGAAGAAAATGAGCCACAACTAATCCTCTAGGTGATAAGAGTATGTGCTGCCTCTATGCTTGGCTGCTATAATCATCATTTTAATAACAATATGTGTTTTTCCTGTCTTGGCTTTTGCCAAAAACAAGCCAGCATTATTTCAATGGTGGAGCCATTCATACTCATTTATCCTACCTCTTTCACTGAGGTTTATCCTCAAAGCAATTCAGCTAGGAACACTGAGAGATGCTTTGATTTGTATCTCTCTACTGAAACCTAGATTGGATTTAATTACCCAAATGGGCCCAATTCCACACGGGTCCATTACTGACCACTACTTGACCTGTTGAGTAAGATCATGGTCCTTAATCAGAATTTCCTAGCAATTTAACAAATGTCAATTGATGGGATTATCTCAGCCCCAGTTCTTGTTTAAACAGCCTTATGCCAGTTCCTCCACTTCTGGAATATAAGCAATTCTTCATGTTTAATCTATCACAAAGATATGATTTGTAAACATGCTTCTTTGGCTCCTGGCCCATAATTTAGGGGATAAATTTTATCTGAGTATACCAGCTTTGATCAATCATTGGTAATTTCTGAAGGGAAATGCCTATACTTTAAAACAAAACGCAGGAAACACATGTCATTGGATTGTCATTATCCAACAACATCCCCTCCCAAGAAGACATCAAGACAATGTCCCACTAATGAACAAAAAGTTAAACTGATATACAAAAGCTTAATAACAGCAAAGATCCTGAACATACTGAAATTTTGATTATTCCCATTCATTTCACATCCTGCAGTATTCAGACTGCTTGGAGAAGCTTAATTCTATCTGCCAGTTTAATTAGAAAATGGGAGATAGTGGCTGTATTTATATGAGATGGCTATCCATAGATAACCCATTTCTGGGTTTTACATGACACAGTGATCCAGAATGTAATCACATTTGACATAAAATAGAACAAGGCCAAGTGGACTGGAGTAGTTTATGTTTGAGTGGGGCATGCAAGCAGCCTCAGATGACTCCTTGTCATCTTCTTCAGAGCCCCTTCTGATGAGCAAGCAACAACAGTGACATCTGCTGCTCCAGGTCTTCACCCGCACAGCTCCACCTGCTGTGTGCACAAAGGCAAGGAACCTGCTCTGGGCAATCTCCCTCGCAGCTTCCTATCACTCGGTTCAACAAGCGAATAATAAAGGTGATCGCCAGGAGCAGAAGCAGCATCTCTCCACTTGCTCATCCCTTCTTTCTCTAGGCAACGCGCAGGAAGGCTGGGCCTAGCTTGGCCTCTCCCAAAAGCTCTCCACTCCAGGGAAACCGAGGCAGTGGCAGCGGGTGTTCTGAAGTTCAGACCGCCCGCTCGAGTCTTCAAACTACCCACCTGCGTGCGCTGCGCCCACCTACCGGCTCCCTCTTTCATTCCGCCGTCGCGCAACTAGAGAAAGGGCAAGGAGTGTGCAGTCTGCCGAGGGGAGCGAGCTATGAAGCCAGTTTCTAGAAACTGCAGCCTTTTTCTCCCCGTTTCTCTCAGCCAGGAGACGGCGTGTCCTCATTGGCACAAAATGCCTTTGGGGGCAAAGAATCAACCTGGTTGCCAACTTGGAGTGGCCATTGCTTGGGATCTCTGAGCGTCACAATCCAGCCAAGAAACGGAAGAGTTCGGGGACTGGGCCTATGATTAAGAGAAGGGGCAACTAGGCCGGAGGGAGGGGTGAAGGGGGGGGACTCACCCAGCACGAAGTAGGGCAGCTCGGTGTTCTCCAAGTCATCGACCACCACCATCTCGCCGGGAAAATCATTGCGGACCGAGAAGAGCAGCTTGGGCTCAGAGGCCGAGGGGCTGTGCATGATGCTTAGGTCGTTCTCCCTCAAGAAGGGCAACGCTGACACGGTGATGCTCTTCAGTTTGCACTCCATTTCCTTGGAAGGGTCCCCGCCTGCTTCAGCCGGCCCGGCAGCCGCGGGCCCGGCGGCGGCGGCGGCTGCATTGGCGGCGGCGGCGGCCGTGAGGCTGCAGCAGCAAGAAAGCCAGATGCAAACGCCAGCTAAAGCCATCTTGCGCCTGATCCGCCTCGCCTTGCAGGCTCAGAGGAGCCGGCCGAGGGGGCGGGGAAGAAGATCCCTGGTCCAGAAAGGGGCTTGCAGTTGCAATGCAATCAGGAAAGGGGCGGATTGTGGGAGGCTCTTTGTCTCCAAGGCGCTGCAACGGAGCGAAGGCAGGCGGAGGAGAAGATCAGGCGAGCGGGTTTGCCTCTGAGTTGGCTGCCTTCCTCCTCCTTTGCATCTTCTCTCCAGCTCAATCACGCACACAGGCGGCTAGTCACCACCTGGATTACACAACGCTGGGTGGGGTGGGGAGCCCCAGCTATATTTTGCCATGCAAAATTGTTTTCAAGCCTTTCCCAGGGCCCTGACTGGCGATTGAGAGATGGACCTAGTAGGCACCATGCCAGACACAATTTCCATTTAGTTCAACCCCCTTTTTCTCATTGGCAAACTAGATGTTTCTGAGAATTACACAAGTCAAATGTAAACCAAACCACACACCAACACTTGATAGACTACCCTGCCCTTCAATTTAGCTATTGTGGTAAATAACTGTTGCCGGGCCTATCCTTTTAACCGCACAAATCCCAAAATGAAGGAACCAAAACCATTTCCATACTGGCACCAAGAAAACTAAAAAGGCTGTCCGTGAAATCCCAGGAAGGGAGCTGAACTTGAAGAAAACGTTTATCATGTTTAACCAAATGAAGCGGTTTGTTTTTATTTATCTTTTGTAAGTCAACAGAATGGCAACATGCGACTTTCCTTAAATGTTTCCTCCAGAACTGAGCAGGGCGGGGCAAATGGGAAATCAACCAAGAAATCTCAGGATATAAACTAGGTTTTTAATCACCTTGAGATTAAAGACAATTACAGTGACAGTGACAATCACTCGCGCATTGCTACCAGGAAGATTGCACATGATTGTGCTTATATGGCTCTCAGTTTCACAGCATTTACTTAATTCTGCTTCACTGATCTTAGGGAATAGGGCTGCATTTCCTTTTATGTGGAATAAAAAGACTTAACATTTAAAGGCTTACGGAAAATTGGATTTTGTGAATCAAATGACTTGTTGCCAATGGGTCCTTCCATATAGACTTACTGATTCATTAGCAAAAATCTCTGCCCATGATCCCTTTGAGATAATTCTGGTAAACAGTGGCGTGAGTGTTAGCTGGCTTTGTTTTTTAGTATTTTCTTGTCCACAACCCACTTACCAACCTTATTGTGAATTTCCAGCAACTTCCCCGATTATAAAGCTGTTTGAACAAAAACAGTGCTCACTTGTATTGCATTTACCATTGGGGCTGTTATATCCCATACACATTGGAGTATTTCAATTGATGGAACCCAGAGAAACTTACATAGATATTCCCACTGACTTTTACCTTATGACTGCATGAATAAACTATTGCTTTAAGCTGAAGCTCCTAAATTGCTAAACAACATACTTCTATCACAGACAATGTATATTTTGAGACAATGTTTAAGAAAGTTTAAACCTGTGAAATAGATTAATATGTAAATACTTTTTCAAGAATCTCTATTTAAAAAAAACCTTGACTTTTAGGCGATTGCTTTCAAGTTCTACTTCTCCCTAATTTGCCAAAATTTTAAGCAAAATGACTCGGTTTTTCCATTGTCACCCACCCATGGCATAAACTATACTTTCTCAGTTCAAATTCTAACATCTATACTAGAAAGCTATTTTACAAAGTTCTTGTTGCATAAAGAAATGAGTGACATTTGAATCCAGATCTCGAGTGTAAAAATCAGCACTAAGTTCATGGACAGAGAATACAGAAGTGAAAGAGATTTAGAAGGAACAAAGATGGCATAGTTCTGCAAATGAATAACTATATTTAGCTCATTATTTCTATGAGCACTTATAAAACCACCAATATCAGCTCATTAAAGACAGATGACAATTTCCCATTTCAAATCAAGACTGACCCGTGATTTTCTCAAGAAACTGGAAAATACAGAACCTTTATATAGACAGACTGCTATAAAATGAATATTATTTAGGGAAGGGATACTTAATATATACAATTAATGAAAATTATTCTCTTGATATAACATATTAGGGTTTTCATCCTAAACTGAAAATCACATCTGGGACATTTTTCTGACATTCTAAATTACGTCTAATAAGTGTACTGCATTCAAACATTCTGAGCTTTTTTAATTGTTCATCTGAGAATTTAATTATTTAAAAAACTATGATTGGTTTGAATGTTCTTAAAATTTCATGAGAGATTTGTTTATTTTTTATTTCAACAGATTCATACTAAGAATTCCAGTGGCAAGTCACTGAATCAAATCTAGCTGACTTCAACAGTTTTAACACTGATTCAAGCATCTGCTTCTCTCTCATTTCTCAGTGTTGTAGTATTTAACTTGAATAGGATATTGTCAATTTTGAATACCGGTGCGCGCGCGCGCACACACACACACTTCTAGGAAAAAGATCCTTCTTGGTATGAAGGTTTATAAAGAAAATATTCAAACATTTCCAGACATAGCAGTTACAATGAGCTGTGTCCACAAAATGTGCCTTCTTGGCTAATGCTGAGATTATGAGAAAATAAGTACTTAAATATCATCACTTTTATTCACCAGCTTGTCTTATTAAAATCACATCATTGTATGAGCATGGTGTGCCCAGAAATGTGTATGTCCAGCAATTGCTTTGATAGTAGCCATATATCTCTATTTTTATTAAGGCTTTGAAATGTAATTTGCAATAATCTTTTACTCATTTTTCATGCCTTCCTAATATAATTAAAATTGACCAATAACATATGGATTCAATTATTTATAGTAATAGTAGTATTTTTATTGCAGTCACTAACCAGCATTTTATACAATGTTGTGAAAGTGTTATTGAGCTCAAATTAATATACATAAACATTTATTAAATAATTGATGGAAATAAAATGGATCAAACTAAAATACACAGTAAATAGGTGTCTAAAAGTAGAATACTAAAATATTTTAAATGATTTGAATGATAAAATAGCTTTGTAAGTAAAATACTGAAATACTAAAAATGCCAAATTATGAAACTTAACATTGACGATGTAGATTCAGTCCATAAAACTGGATAAGAAGCAGAAGGACACTTTATATATCCATATAGTCCTAAAAGGAGAAAAATGGCTTCCTTTATAAAACTCTGGCAGCTGAAATAAATTTTGTGACTTCACCAGAGATGTTAAGACCTCAGTTAGATAGTAAAAGAAAAAACCCTACTTGAAATCATTCTCAGAACAGGTTGTACTTCTATGACAAGCAAAGCTAGGATAAAAATCATGATAGAAAGGACATAGAAATGCATAGTCTGCAGTGTCACCTTTCTTCATGTCATAAGCCTCTACATGGGGCTTCCCTTGAAATGCACTCGGAGACTACAGTTGGTCCAGAATGCGGCTGCGCGGGTGATTATGGGGAGCACCAGGTACTCCCATGTGACACCACACCTGCGCGAGCTGCACTGGCTTCCTGTGGTCTATCGAGTGCGTTTCAAGGTCTTGATTACGATCTTTAAAGCGCTCCATGGCTCAGGACCTAGTTACCTGCGGGATCGTATTCTGCCCCACACATCCCTACGACCTATTCGCTCGCACAGAGAGGGACTTCTCCAGGTGCCGTCCACTAGACAATGCCATGGGGCGGCGCCTAGGAGCAGAGCCTTCTCTGTGGCGGGCCCAGCCCTGTGGAATGACCTCCCCCCGGATATTAGGATCACTACTGACCTCCGCTCCTTCCGTGTTAAGCTCAAGACCCACCTTTTTCAAATATCTGGCCTGGCTCAACCATGACTTTGTTATGCTCCTGAGGGGTTTTTAATTTAGCAATTTTATTTAAGGGGATTTTAAACTGTGTTTTAATTGTGTTTTTAGCTGTGTTTACTGTCTTTTACTTACAAGTCTACTCTCCTCCACGCACAAATGAAATTGTCCTTTTTTCGTATGTATGTCTGTCCTATGTGTATTTTATCCTTCTGATTGTACGCCGCCCCGAGTCCTTCGGGAGAGGGTTGCGGCTAATCAAATAAAATTTATTTATTTATTTATTTATTTATAAGCAGATTCCCTCTGCAAAAAGGGTATTGTTATACTTTCCCTCCTGTATCATACGTAGTAGGGCCATAAAATGGGCTAAAGAAAGAATTTTGCAATGCTTTTAGCAAGTAGTACTGAATGGGTAATTTGTGGGGCATAAAAGGGTTTCTATTTATATACTGTTGGTAGTAATTGCCTGGAACACCCTGTTGTACCTGGTGAGTTATCTGAAACACCTACTGCCAGATGGCAGCTCTAGTTTTTGATAAGTCCCATGGTCAGAAAACTTGGCACAAGAAGCATGGATCAGTCTGAATTTTAGTTTTCCAGAAAGAAGCAAAAGCTCTAGAAGGATCATGGTGGCCAAGGAATCACTAGAAAAATAAAGCTTAAGCCAGAAAAAGAGCCTGCATATGCAGATCTTAAATCTCAGGGGGCTCATCCCACTTTCTAAAAAGGTTGCTGCATTTAAAATGCAAAAAGATTCATGGAATAGCACTCTTAGAAATCTGGATTGGATAATTGTAAGGGACTGTGTGCCTGTGTGAGCCATATAATGTGGGAGATGGATTTGGCTTGGAATACCACCCCAAGATATCCAAAGGATAAAATGTGGTCTATATATTTATTTTTGTCCAGAGTGATGTTTGCAAAATCTTAGTCCTTTTGGGAGGGGGGCAACACCCCCCCCCATAATTTTGTTCTAGAATATTTTGTTATAAGCCTTTCTTTCTATAGTATTTCTCCAGAGCCTATGGATGTAGTGAATGTAATGCTTCCAGTTTTTAAAGAAGGCATTCCATTATGTATAGCTTACTTTTTCTAAGTAAAGCATCTTGGATGTGTATAAATCTGCTACCAAATATGAAATAAATTTTCTGTCATTGAAATTTATGTATACTTTGATGTAGGTCAAAATTGTTTTAATTACATTTTTCTCCATTCCGAAGAATTTCCCACCCCCCTCCCTGCTAGTAAGCAAAGATATATTTTATTTTATTTTCACACTGCCAAGTTAATTCTGCAGATTAGCATGCAGGAAATAATATATCATGTAAACATCATCTTGAAGCAATTTTCTCTCACATCCATTTCTCTTTCCTAGATATAGCATTAAATATTGGCTGGATTGCTATACTACCTGAAGACGAGGCTTTTTTGAAACACTGGGACATTCACACAAAATGACATGACATAATTTATGATTTATAAACTGCAGTGGCTGGATACATAGAACATGACCCAGTTTGGTCTAGTGCTTAAAGTGCTGGTCTAGAAACCAGGAGACAGAGTTCTAGCTCCACTTTAGGCATGAAAACTGGCTGGGTGACTTTGGGCCAGTCACTAGCCTTCAGCCCAATGGACCTCTTTTTCCCCCCTTTTTCTTTTTGGGAAAATAGGAGGCAAAAGGAATATTAGTTATGTTAGCCACTTTGAGTTATTTATAAAAATAATAAAGATGGGATAAAAATATTTTTTTAAAAAAATGTTAAGCTACCATCTGCAGAAAATCATGCCACAGCACAACTTTAATAGAAAGAAGGACTAGGGGAGACATGATAGCAGTGTTCCAATATCTCAGGGGTTGCCACAAAGAAGAGGGAGTCAAACTATTCTCCAAGGCACCTGAGGGTAGAACAAGAAGCAATGGGTAGAAACTAATCAAGGAAAGAAGCAACTTAGAACTGAGGAGAAATTTCCTGACAGTTAGAACAATTAATCAGTGGAACAGCTTGCCTCCAGAAGTTGTGAATGCCCCAACACTGGAAGTCTTTAAGAAGATGTTGGATAGCCATTTGCCTGAAACGGTATAGGGTTTCCTGCCTAGGCAGGGGGTTGGACTAGAAGGCCTCCAAGGTCCCTTCCAACTCTACTATTGTATTGTATTAACTGTGAAACCCACCCATTGCTTGCTTCAGCAATCGGAGATCATTTAAATAATGCAGGATTATGATTCAGAGGACAATTTAAAATTACCAAAAAAAATTCCTTAATTTTTTAGTACTCATCGTATTATTCAAAAAATGTTTATTTCTTAATCTAGTAGAAGATGAGACAGGAATTAAGAGGTAAGGTAACTCTGATAGGCAGTTCCAATCAAGGAAGTTGGTCCTACCTGCACTGGTAAGATGCATAATTTCAACTCAACTGAAAAACTCCATACTTTCATGGACAACATTCAGAGACATTTTTTTTTCTTTATGCAAGTAGGCCCACAAAGAGTATTCTTTTATATGATAGCATGCAAGAGCAATCTTAATTTAAATTTTTGCATTTTCTCATGGAACAATGGTTACATTTATTGAAATATTTTCATTCAAAGAACAGCCAATGGAAAGAAAACAAACAAAAAGTATAACTGTTTGGTAGTGCTAATTATTTATTTGTCTGTTTCAATGAAAAAGATTGGTTTTAAAGAGGAATGCCTCTGGGAACCTGATCATTGTTAACATATTGTGCATAAATCAGTTAGCAATTTGAGCACAAGTGCCAGAAAAGACTCCTGCCAATTAATGCCTTTTATTAACCAAATGTTCCCATTAAAACAATAATAATTTAAAAAGATTCTCTCTCCCCAATTGCAATGTGAAGAGCAATAAGGAAATTGACAGCTGTCAACACATGAATGTCACAATGTGGTTTCTTCTATGCAAAGCTTTTCCCTTAAAAAAATAAAAGAAAAAAACTGCTTCTTTTTTTAATGTAGGCAGGGTTGTGAGAGACTCTCATCCTCACTAAGCAAAAAAAGATTTTAAGGAAAAAAATATTCATTGAATCTCTGGGATTGGGGTTATGAAATCTTTGGTACTCTGCCTAAAGTAGATTAGGAATCATATGTGCAGATGTACATATTCATTTATTTATTTACTGGATTTTTTATCCCACCTTTACTACTTTATAAGTAACTCAAGGCAACAGCATTCATAATACTCCTTCCTCTTCCTGTTTTCATCACAACAGGAACCCTGTATGATGGGTTGCCCTTAGAGACTTTTAACTTGCATGTCGCTTCAATCCCCAAAGAAACTCAAGGCAATTTACATTTTAGGATTAAAAACTGCCATTAGCAAATCAGTAGTTCACAGGAAGAGCTATACAGCCCCAAAGAAAAACAGTAATTGTAGTAACTGAAATTGTATCTACTTGCAGGTACATCACAATTAATGTGAGTTTAAATAGTGTGATTTTTCATTTCCACTGCAACTGATACACTTTATGTGCCAAGGTTATCTAATATTTTTTTCCCAAGTGGGAAATATTTCAAAGACAAACACCAGTTACCTCCAAGTACCTTTCACAAGGTGATACTGAAGAGGGTATACACAAGGGTGGATCCCAGAATAATTATAATTAATAGAAGTTTATTAATTAAACCACAATTCTTATAGCATTAGAGTAATTCCTCTTGGACAAAGCAAGGTAAGCCAAAGTAGCAGAAATGAGGAAATTCCATGGACCATGAGACCAAGGGCTTACTTTCACTGGGCTGGATTTATTCATTTGTTTGTTTGAAATAATTTTCCCAGCCTCAACTCATCATGTTTATTATGTCATGCTGTACTTTGAACTCTGGGTTCTATCCCAGATAGAATCTGAATTCTAAAAGGATTATATTCCTCTTAGATTCTTTGTTTTGTTTATCAGTTTCCAGGTCTTGACTCATGCCAAGCCTTGACCATGTTATAATTGCCATCTTTAGCTCTAGATAAAAAGAACTGTTTGCTTCTAAAAGTTCTGCCTGAGTTTCTTTATTACTGGACTGTGGGAGGCATCCAGCTTGCTATCTTGCTGGCTAGCAGCCAGCAGTGTTGGCACCAAAAAAGTAGACCTCCTGGAATCAGAGGCATTCTTAGAAAGTAGAGATGGTAAGATGTTAGAAGTTACGGATTTTTTTCTGAAATGTTCTCAGATGCTATTCGTCCAATATTTCAGGAAAATATTTCATTAAAGGGAGAAAGTGGAGAGAACTTAACAGGGTCAGGCAGGGCCGAGAACAATCAAATAGGCTGAGAGGAAGAAATGACAAATCTAGAAGAAGGAGGGTTGTTTTATAACCCTGATGCCTCTTGTCCTGGTCCTGGATTTAGATTTTTGGACAATTTCAATGTTTTTCAACGTCTCCTGCTTACTTTCTTGCGAAATGGATATTCTGAGACTGGTCGCACCTACCATAGCAGCCAAGTTGTTGTATCATTTCCTTGCAGGTTCAAAGAACTATCTGATTCGCAAATATTGGACCTCCTGGTTGAGAGGATTCATGAAATTCATCTTGAAATAACAATTCTGTCATAATTTTGAAAGAAGGCAAAGCTCAGAAATAAAGCATATACTCTATAGACAACAAGATTCAAAAAGACACTCTTCCAAGTCCTGGGACAGTTGCTTCCAATTAAATAACCTCCTTGCCAACCTAAACAGATTAATTGTCCGATTCTGCACACAGTAATGTCATTTATATAGAAGAACACAGTATGAAAATTGCTTTGCTTTTTCAAGAACTAAATGATGAAGATTGCATAATCTACTTTTCCCCCATATCTAATGTATTCTGAACGGGGAGTACACTTTTTTCCCAATTAAATTGACCAGCTCACCTTTTATTCTAGTATGAACAAGGGAAAATTACAATATCTTCATACTATTTCCAATTGTATAACCCTCTATGAAATCACACTTATTTTCCTAAACAAATAAGCCACAATTACAACCCTCATGGCATCCCCACGGCCACATGATCAAAATAGCAATAGCACTTAGACTTATATACCAGTAGCTTTACAGTGCTTTACAGCCCTCTCTAAGCAGTTTATAGAGTTAGCATATTGCCTCTGACAATCTGTTTCCTCATTTTACCAACCTCGGAAAGATGGAAGGCTGAGTCAACCTTGAGCCTGGTGAGATTCAAACTGCCAAACTGCAGTCAGCAGAAGTAGCCTGCAGTACTGCACTCTAACCACTGTGCCACTATGGCTCCCAATCCAGATTCTTAGCAACTGGCATGTATTTATGATAGATGCAATGCCCTGGGATCTTGTGATTGCCATCTACGGCCTCCTAGTCAGCTTCTGAGAAGCAAAGCCAATGGGGGAGTCAGAGTTGCTTAATGACTGAATGATTCACCTAACAACCAATGAATTGCTTAACATCCATGGCAAAAATGTCATAAAATTGGGTACAGTTAACACAGTGGTGGGTTTCAAATTTTTTTGGAACCTACTCTGTGGGTGTGGCCTCCTTTGTGGGAGTGGCTTGCCGGCCATGTGACCTGGTGGGAGTGGCTTGGCAGTCATGTGACCAGGTGGGCATGGCTAACTTGGAAAATGTGGTGAAACTCACTTAACGATGCTCTTGCTTAGCAACCAAAATTTTGGGCTCAATTGTGGTCATAAGTTCTTTTTCTTTCTTTCTTTCATCTCTCTCTCCCACTTTCTTTTTTTCTTTTTCTTTTTCTCTCTCTCTCTGGCTCTTTCTCTCTCTCTCCCTCTCTCCCTCTCTGTCTCCCTCTGTCATTTTCTCTGGGTGTCTATCTGTCTGTCTCTCTCTCTGTATCTCTGTCTCTCTCTCCTCCTTCCCCCATCTCTGTCACTCTGTGTGTGTGTGTCTGTCTGTCTCTCACTCACTCTGTGTGTGTGTGTGTGTCTGTCTGTCTCTCCCTCTGTCTCTCTCCCCTCCCTTCCTCTCTCTCTGTCACTCTGTGTATGTGGGTGTGTCTGTCTCTCACTCATTCACTTAATCACTCACTCTGTGTGTGTCTCTCTATCTTTCTCTCCCTCCCTCCCCCTCTCTGTCTGTGTGTGTGTGTGTGTGTGTGTGTGTGTGTCAGTCTCTCTGATTCCCTCCCTCACTCCCTCTCTCTGTCTGTCTGTCTGTCTCACTCACACACACACACTGTGGTCACCTTGTTGAGTGTTCCAATCACATTTGAAACACTCAACAACTGGCTTGCATTTATGGTATTTTGCAGCATTCTGCAGTCATAGGACCAAAATATATGCTTTTAACCATATATTTTGGTCCTATGACTGCAGAATGCTGCAAAATACCATAAATGCAAGCCAGTTGTTGAGTGTTTCAAATGTGATTGGAACACTCAACAAGGTGACCACAGTGTGTGTGTGTGAGTGAGACAGACAGACAGAGAGAGAGAGGAACAGAGAGGGAGTGAGAGAGGGAATCAGAGAGAGACTGACAGAGTCTGACAGAATCAGAGAGGTACTTTTAACTACCTGGCAGCGGCGTTTTTCCTTGGGGGGCTCCTCAGAACATCCTAAGACTTCGGAGGGAAGCCTCCAGCCCGGAGCAGGAGCAAAGCCCCTTTTCCAACTGGCCTTTCCTCGCTTGGAGGGCTTTGGAGGGAAGCTTCTGCATAAGCCCGGCCGAGTGACAACAAGTTCCCACCGTTACGAAGCCTCGGAGGCTGTAATTTTCTGAGCTGTGCGCGCCCGCTTTTTTTCCACGGCGTGGAGCAGCAGCGAGGTTTGTGTGGCCGGCAATCACTCCAAATGCCATCCGGGAAGACGAGGAACGTGAGGGGGGACCGTTGACGGCCTCCGCAATCATCGCTCGCCTCGCAGAGCCTCGTTGCTGCTCCACGCCGTGGAAAACAGGCGCGCGCGCACAGCTCAGAAAATTACAGCCTCCGAGACTTCGTAACGGCGGGAACTTGTTGTCACTCACCCGGGCTTCTGCAGAAGCTTCCCTCCGAAGCGTTCTGAGCCTCGGAGGCTGTAATTTTCTGAGCTGTGCGCGCGCGCCTGTTTTCCACGGCGTGGAGCAGCAGCGAGGTTTGTGTGGCCGGCAATCACTCCAAATGCCATCCGGGAAGACGAGGAACGTGAGGGGGGACCGTTGACGGCCTCCGCAATCATCGCTCGCCTCGCAGAGCCTCGCTGCTGCTCCACGCCGTGGAAAACAGGCGCGCGCGCACAGCTCAGAAAATTACAGCCTCCGAGACTTCGTAACGGCGGGAACTTGTTGTCACTCACCCGGGCTTCTGCAGAAGCTTCCCTCCGAAGCGTTCTGAGCCTCGGAGGCTGTAATTTTCTGAGCTGTGCGCGCGCGCCTGTTTTCCACGGCGTGGAGCAGCAGCGAGGCTCTGCGAGGCGAGCGATGATTGCGGAGGCCGTCAACGGTCCCCCCTCGCGTTCCTCGTCTCCCCGGATGGCATCCTGAGTCATTGCCGGCCTCGCAGAACCTCGCTGCTGCTCCACAGCGTGGAAAACAGGCGCGCACGCACAGCTCAGAAAATTACAGCCTCCGAGACTTCGTAACGGCGGGAACTTGTTGTCACTCACCCGGGCTTCTGCAGAAGCTTCCCTCCAAAGCCCTCCAAGCGAGGAAAGGCCAGTTGGGAAACGGGCCAGAAGACAAGGAACAGCAGTGGCGGCGGGGAGTCAGCCCCGATGCAAAAAAAACGCCAAGGGGGCGGGGCCGGAAATTACTTCCGGGTTCATTCTTCAACCGGTTCGCACGATCCGGTGCGATCCGGTAGAAACCCACCACTGAGTTAACAACTACTTTGCTTAGCAACAGAATTCTGGTCACAATTGTGGTTCTAAGTCAACGTTCACCTGTAAGCACCAGGTATTTATGATTTCCCATTCTTTCAGGCTCTTTCACTCAATCACCACTAGATAGAGGGAAAATGTTGTTTTGTTTTATCCTTTCTCAACCTGTCCTGCTCCAGAAGTGTAGACTTTTAATTCTTAGAATTATTGCAAACTAGGAATTCTGAGAATTGAAGTCCACACATGGGAGAAACGTGGGTTTAAACCAACTGCTGGAGCCAGCTGTATTTCATCAGCTATTCCTACTTCATTCAAGCCAATAAATACAGAATGCCTCTCCAATAGCTTAGGGAGGTATCTGTTACAGCTCCATCTCAATCTTCTCAATTTTATTTCTTCCATTCAAAAAGAAAATAAAATTAATGCAGCCAAGGAAGTAATTCATCTAGAAGAAAAACATGTGTAACATGTAAAAAAAGTGATTCTCTAGGTTAAATGTTTAAACAATGTCCTCCATTTTGGATAAGATAGGAAGTTGCCATATTTCAGGTCAGAGCAGAGGCCTATATAGCTCAACATTATTTACTCCGACTGGCACCGTCTCACTTACGTTTCAGACTAGAACTTTTCCTCTCTTGGCACTAAAACTAAGAGCCCTTGGATTTAAAATAGTTGCCTAATTTTTCTGCACCATGGGTTTTTTGGTCTCTTAGTCAGAATAATCTTGTGGTTGTTATTAGTATTCTTCTACAATGAGAAAAACAAAACAAAAGCCAGTGATTTTCTTTAAAAAAAAAAGAAACTTTGTGCAACAAAATTGATACACTTGGTTTCATTTAGATGATTAATTCCTATGGCAATGTACAAAATTTCTAGCAATTGCCTTTGGGAGTTTTATAGGTGAGGTTAGGAGCAAAGCTGGTAATTACACTGCTCCCAGACTTATTTATTTGAATGCATTATTTATGCCCTTTTACAAGTCTAGTTTTTTTTTTAATATACAACTCTATATTAAAGGGACAGCCATCCCAAATCTAATCAATGTTGAGTCTTGAGTTAAAAGTCATTTTAAGTGCTATATCTTTCCCTGGGAGCACCAGTCAATTACTGATTTATATGCTTAATGTGCTTTTTTTTTAAAAAAAAAGTTTTTTTTTTAACTGACTCAGACTTTTACTTACACAAAATTGGGTTTACGGGCTATGATCTTACACTTGAACCTGTATTTAAATGTTTATAAAAATATTTAAACATATTAAATGTATATTTATATTTAAATGCGTACACGAAAGCCTTGGCTGTGCAGTAGTTAGAATGCAGTATTGCAGGCTAAATTTGGCCACTGCCAGAAGTTTGATTCAGACCGGCTCAAGCCTTTCCGAGGTCAGTAAATGAGGTCTGTTGTTGGGGGCAACACGCTGACATTGTAAACTGCCCAGAAAGTGCTGTATGCTATGGCTATAGAACTTGGCCTTCCTCAACTCATACTATCCAGGTCTGTTGAGATGACCGCTTTCTAATTCCCAACCAAGATAGTGTGACTAAGAAGTCAAGTAAAATCATAACTGTCAGCAGACATACCCAAACATACTCAGTACTTTTTAAATAGTCAATTGTGCGTGCAGAATCCAAACTAGGAAGAAGCACCTCCTAAGTTTAAATAATAAAGAATTCGGACAGCCTATACCTGAACCTACATTGGAAGATGTGGTAATTGCAGAATCAGAAAATTCTACCAGTTTTCTTTTAATAAACAGAGAAATGCTAGACATTCTTGCATGTGTAAAAGTGTGCGTGTGTGTGCGTGCGTGTGTATTTCAAGTATTAATATTACAAATTAGAACTCAGTAAGAAAAGTCCAAGGCAGACAACTTAAGTCAGGGGTGTCCAAACTTGGGAACTTTAAGACTTGTGGACTTCAACTCCCAGAATTCCCCAGCTGGGGAATTCTGGGAGTTGAAGTCCACAAATCTTAAAGTTCCCAAGTTTGGACACCCCTGACTTAAGTTGTACTTTCCTATCTGATTATGAATTGCTATACATTCTATCCTTGGGGTTCTACTTTTTTTTAAAAAAACCAACCCAATATTATATTGTTTTGTTGAAAATACAAATAGAATAAAAACAAAGCTCAGCAATAGCAGTTACAGGCAAATCATGCTAATGAACAATTAGATGACATAATTCAGATTAATATGTTCAACACAGGAGGAAAAATTAGTAAGTGTAATGCAAAATACTCAGCAATGTATAATTGAAATTCTTGGTTCAGTGTCCACCTTTCAGTCAGCATACAGGCACGGTTAATCTTATCCAGGGGTGTCCAAACTTGGGAACTTTAAGACTTGTGGACTTCAACTCCATGGCTGGCTGGGGAATTCTGGGAGTTGAAGTCCACAAGTCTTAAAGTTCCCAAGTTTGGACACGCCTGATCTAATCCTTCATAACCTTTGCATTCCTTCTTATTGCATTCCCCTTACTACAGGAGAACAGTTACTGCAATCTTCCCATTGTTAAGACCTGGATTACTCTTCAGACACATGCCAAAAATGTCACACAGCGATTTCATAACCAAACAACATCCATGTTTTAATATTTCTGCAGTTCAACCATCTACTTGCAGTGTATTTTCTTTTCAATGTGTCCACAACATGCATGACTTTTTAAAATCAAATTTTCTTTTGACACTAACATTTTATATCATCCATTTCTGTTCCATTCTGATATATCATTGCCCATTCCTCTGCAGATCCTTGACTTATTCCTTCTAGCAGTCTCTTACTTCAGTAATAATTCAGATGATTTCATCACTTTTATTTTTTTGATTTTATTAGCCCTGCTTCTGCTTCCTTGTTTAGCTCACTTTAAAACATTTCTTTTCATCAAAATTCCTCTGCATTATCTCTACCTCATTTAATCTTAGCCATTCTTTGTTAACTCTATTCTTGCAGCCATATATATTCCTCATGTACATTAAAAAATAATGTGTATGATCTTGCATATTTTTCCTCATCCTCAATTTTTTTGCAGCACTGATTATCTTACATACATTTTCCTTGTCCACAGCCTCTTTCTCATCAACATTCCACCCACATCCATCTCCATTCTGTCCACTCGCTCCATTAGTTACACTTTGTATTTCATTTCAATTTCATTCCAAGCAGCTTCCATATCATTTTTTCTTACATCTGTTTTCCATCTGTTTATTGGAACACTAATCTATCTTCTAATACTGTTTAATGCAGTTCTAATGCTCTCTTTTCTTGCATTTTTCTTTTCATTCCAGTTTCTTTCATTTCTTTCATAGTCTTCCATGTCCAGTTCCCCCCTAAGATCTACACCTGATCGTACCAAAACCTATTCGGTCCCACATACAGGAGTGCTCCATCACAAGCTCTCTAAACCTTTCAACATCTAACATAACATTTTGAGTAATGAAATAATTGATGACATTGTTTTTTTTCCTTTTCCATATTTATGCATAGTGACTTTTTCTAAGTTAGTTTGTAACTCATGAAATAATAATTATTTTTCCTAATGGTCCTTTTGTCTAAGCAGATGTTCATCAAACATTCACCATCCTTATTCATTCTTTTCGTACTCATCAAAATGGCCAGTTGCATTTTCTATTCTCTTGCCTGATACCAGCCATCTAGTATCCTTAATAGATGATGTCACCCCACACCCAGTTGCAATCACTGAGAATGTTAACACAATTTTCCGACAAGTTTATTCTGCTTCTTTCATATTTACCAATTATTGGAGCCTGACCTGCAGCTATCACATTATGGTTTCCTAGTTTCGTATATGCTCATATAGATATCACATAACACAATTTCATACACCAAGCCCTTTTATTCATAATTAAGCCTACACTTTCATCTTCTGGCATGCAATCATCAATGGCATTCTTTAAGATCAGACCATCTTCATTCACATGCATTATAGCCTTCTGTTTCTCTTTTCTTTTTCATTTTGACACTGCTGGATGCCAGCTAGCAAGCTGGATATCTGCTAGACTTTGTATATAATCTACACAAATGCAGCAGCTTACTTCTCAGCATTGGTTCATCTATAGCAGCGATGGCGAACCTTTTTGGGCTCCCGTGCCAAAAGCAGGGGGAGCGCAAGGGGGTTGTACGCAGGCGTGCCATATCCATAATGCTATGCGTGCAACTCCCCAAATTATTATTATCTATGTGCATATTTCCCTTCTTCCTCTCATCTACCAATGTTTATTTTCCCTTCCATTTATTTTTAAAGAATCTTAAATCCCAATCTCTGAACTTCTCCTTTCTCCCAATCTTTTTTGTGACTTTTTGCTGTACCATTTGTCGTACCCTCTTCAGGATTTCCTTTTGTCTCTTCGGTCTATTTTCCCCTTTTCTTTTCTTATTATATTTCCCCCCTGTAATGAACTCTTTTCTTTCTTTCATCGTCTGCCTGTCTGCTCAATTCTTTTCTCTTTTTTCCTATCTTTTGTTTTTTTTTTAATTGGGACACGCTCTTCCCTTTTCATTGTGCCACTATTAAATACAATGAGATCCTTAATCTGCTTATTATTTCTCTCACTCTCTCTTGCTTTTTCTACATTTGGCTTACATTTCTGCTTCTTTCCATAATATCTAGCTTATCGTCCTTTCTCAACCCAATTGATTCACACATATTTTTCAATATTTCACATATTTCTTTAAGATCCCACCCCTCCATAATGTTCTATGGCCTTATTTGTTGGCATGTCTCTACAGAGTTTGCTCACTGTTGTTGATTCACATGCCTCTATTTAGGATTGGGTGGCTGGGCTGTTAGGCTGTCAGTGAGTGCAACAAAGTGTCATGGAAGCTTCCTGGAACTGCTTTACCCAGAATGGGGTTATTGGCTGCACCGCTACTGGAATGCCAAGACTCCCTAGAATCCCTGATTCCATTTCCTCTCCACCCTCCTCATCAGGGGATATATCCAGCAGAATCATTAACACCTTTCTTTTTAGTTCACAGAGACACAACATATTTTTCTACCTTTCATTTCCTTCATTAACATATTTATTGTTTGCTCTTCATCATACCAAGTTTCATATATGAGCCACGGTGGCGCAATGGTTAGAGTGCAGTACGTCAGGCTACTTCTGCTGCCTGCCAGCTGCCTGCAATTTGGCAGTTTGAATCTCACCAGGCTCAAGGTTGATTCAGCCTTCCATCCATCCAGGGTCGGTAAAATGAGGATTGTTGAGGGCAATATATTAACTCTTTAAACCACTTAGAGAGGGCTGCAAAGCACTGTAAAGTGATCTATAAGTCTAAATGTTATTGCTATTGCTATTTTCATATTCCTTGGATATTGATCTCTATCACCCATTATGTAGTAGATGTTGGTTACATATAAGGAAAAAATTCCTAGCAGTAAAACATACAGATAACAAACCTTGTTTAAAAAACAATAACACTTTCATGAAAAATAAAACCTAATCAAAACTGAGGAACAATGATAAAAACAGTAATTAATTGCAGTTATAGATCAGGATGGATATGAAGCCAATTTGTCTCCTTTTTAAAAGCCTCTTAAAGTAACCTCTTTTTTTTAAATTGCTTTTCTAAATTCCAATAGAGTCAGAACTAATTAAATCTCTTGGGGGAAAGTATTCCAGAGAAGAAGTTAGTGATCAAGAAGTATTTCTTAAACAAATAATCTACATTTATTTTATTGTTAGAAGTTTGGACAGGGATATTATCTTTGACTTCTGAGCCAGTAATTCTTCTTGTAGGAACCTAAAAGAAGCTATTAAATGGAAACTATATACAAGAACCTGAATAATGAGTTTGTTTGTTCTTGCTTGGTATTTAATTGGGAGTTGCATTAAACAATGTAAAATTAGCATCCTTTTTAAAAATGAGACAGAGAAACAACAACAATGCACACTGGATCTTCGAAAAAGTTCAATAAAGGTCAGTGACAATCTTCTATTGGAATCTCACTGAGCAGCTGGAATAAAGTTTAATTTGTGTTCTATTATTGTTGTCTTTTAGACTCTGCACTAAAAGGAATATTAATATGACCTTGGATCAATCACTTTATGTTAAAGATGCCATTCTTTTCTTCTTACCTATACATATCTTCAGTATTAGGACTCTCCTAAAATACAAAGAACTGTAGATCTGGAAGCAAAGAATGATTATACTGCTCTGGAAAGAGAAATATATGCCTGATAAAAGATAATGCAAACTAGAAGGAAATAAACAATTAAGTATAAAAAAGATACATAAAGAGATGACTTCCCCCCTTCAGACAAGTGTAAACAACAATACCTTCTATAATATTTTGATTAAAAAAAGATCTTCCTATATGATATCACTGATCAATAAACAAATGTTAAAAATACATCATTGTCCTAATCAGCAAAAGTCCATTAAGAAGTATAAGAAGTAATAACATACATATTTTGACCTCAAGTTTTGTACTTGTTCTAAGATAATTAATGGGTGTTCGTCTCCTTTTTCTATTGCTATGCTTATCAGTCTTGAGGTTATGCTGATCCTGTAATGCTTTGTATTAGCACTTTTCCCTTTTTAAATAGTTCAACATAAGAAAATAAATACATATATTATATAAATAATATGTATTTATTAATTCATTTTCTATGGCATTTTCATGATTTAAAAACAACTGTCTTTAGATGCCGTTTTAGTGTTTATAAAGTAAATGGGTAAGACTTTATTTGAACAAAATTGCCTCATTTCAGAAAATTGCCTTTAAAAATACAGCATATGATGCTGTCAAATGAGGCCATGGAAACTGCTATGGAGAATTGCCTAGGAATCACATATAAACTTTACAGAACTCTTAGAAGAAAAGACAGAAAGGGGGGCGGGGGAGGCAGAAGGGAAGGGAAGAGATAACAAAGCCAGCACAAGGTAGCTTGGTAGGAGAATATGCAAGATTCGCAATGGATATCCTTAGCTTGTGCCAACGCCACAAGTAAGGAGACTGCAAAGCTTGTTTATCAGATGGAGACACACAGGTCGTAATTAATGCTTTCATAATCTTGAGGGAAGATGCCTTTTGTATTAGACATAGAGTTGCCATTTGCACTACAACCCTCTGGAAGCTTGAGATGGTGGAGAATGTGGTGGCTCATCTTCTGACAAGGCTAAGATGCCAGGAATATATTATACTAATGCTACAGCATCTGCTATTCTCTCTCTCCAGTATTGAAGTCAGATGGATGGCATTACAATAAAGCAACATGAAGCCAATGCTTTCTGCCACTATTTTCATTGGGGACAAGGCTTGCTTGAGTTTAGTCTGTGTGCAAATTATTTTAAATATATATTTAAAATAAGATATGGCTGACACATCGGATCCTCTCCATTTTTTTTTAGCTTCAGGTTTGAAAACATTGAGAATGGATTTCTGCATTTCATCCTAAACAATTCTTATTCTCCCAACATCTTTGTCATGTAACGTTTCATTGTATGGATGTTTTATGGTGACTCACTCAGATCTGTTGGAAGAAAATAACTAAAACTTCACTGAAATTAATACAATTTCAGTAAATAAAAGAAGCGAGTATGATTGTAGTGCATATCTAGTTGCAAACTCTGGTTTTAAGAGCTAGTCATAGTCCTTCATGCCATGGCAACCTTCAGATTGACATAAGATAATATTCTTTACATGGTTAGCCTCTGAAGATAGCTATCAAGTCCACATTTCTAGGCTTCTTGTTTTTTAGGCTCTTTATCTAAAATCAGAATTTTGTAAAGCCACCTACAGTTAGTTTGGAGAACAATCACGATCTAGAAGTAGTGGATTCAATCAAGGAAATACATGTGCTGCTAGGTCAGGGCTGTCAAACTCCCAGTCCAAACTCCCAGGGCTAGATGTGTCACATGCTGGCCACTCCCATGCCTGGTTTAGCAAAGGGGGGGGGCAGGAAGTCCCGATATGTCATGTGGCGCCACCGTGACGATGTGAGTTTTGATATTCATGCGCTAGGTGCTATCTTCAATTGAGGACAGCACCTAGCAGCACCTACTCTAGCACTTACCAAATAAAGTAAATTCTTGGATGTAAGGTTGCTTGGCCATTTCAGAGTTCTTTTTTCCCCCCTTTTTAATTTTTAAACATAAAAAAGAACATTAAAATTTTTTCATCCATTACATACAGCATGTCATTTGGTTACAAGCGTTTTTGCATCCATATTTTCAATTACTACATATACAATCACAGATTTTCCATCTAATATAACTAAATATCTCACTTTCATTGTACAACATATATTCAATTACGATTAATATTTCTTTCTTTTCAATAAACCTAATTCTCTTACATTCTTGAGTGTCTGCTTAATAACAACATACCTTTATGTAGTCATTATTTCATTCTAAATATTTTTACAGTATAAAAGAATTTACCAAGTGTTTATATTTGTATATCTATCACTATTTTCAACAGGATATCTTTATAGTATGCACTTAGAGTTATACATTATATCGCCAATCCTCTATTAAATGTACATAAATTCATTATTATCCTTGTCCTTCATTTTATAACAAAAAAAATTCTAAATTATTCAATTCATATCTATGTCAGACTTTCATTGTATCATTATTAGTCTATTTAACAACTTTATCATATTCTCACTTTTCTCCTTCAATTAAAACATTGTATCATTATTAGTCTGTTTAACAGCATTGTTGTATTCTCACTTTTCTCCTTCAGTTAAAACCTAAGTAAACCATTTTTCATTTCCAGGTTTTTTTCCCCAGCCACTGATAAAACAAATCCCATATCTTATAAAATTGCTCGTCTTCTTGTTCTCTAATTTCAAATGTCAATTTGCTCATTTCCGCACACTCCATTATCTTTCAAATAACTTCTTCCTGTTTTGATATCATTTCATTTTTCCAGTTTTTTGCAAATACAATTCTAGCTGCTGTGAAAACATTTACAATCAAATATTTTAAGTCTTTGTTATAGATTTCTGGTATGATTCACAGTAGAAAAATCTCTGGTTTAAGGTCTATATGTTTGTGTATCATTTTCTCCAACCACATGTAGATTTTAGTCCAGTATCTTTTAGCTTCAATACAAGTCCACCATATCTGGTAGTATTTGATGACATTTCCAGCACTTTTCCGATTTATTCTTGGACATTCTTGCAATTCTCATTGGGGGTAGATGCCACCTGTAAAACATCTTATACAAATTTTTGCTATATGCAGTTGACATTGTCATTTTATAATTTTGAGACCACAATTTCTGCCATTTCTCTAAGTCTATCCCATGCCCAAAGTTTTTCCCCCAAGCTATCATAGTTTCTTTAACTTGTTCCTCTTGTAATTTAGCCTCTAATAAATATCCATATAGTTTTTTTAATTACTTTTTCACCAGTACCTGTTAAAATTTTATCTAACTCAGTCATTTCATTGTAAAGACCTTTTGATTTTCTATCTTCACTATATCTAGATTGTATCTGTAAGTATGAATACAGATTCATTTCTATTCCTTCTTGTTTCAACTCTTGAATAGATTTGAGTTCACCCTCTGCATTCAATATTTCAACATATCTAACTGTTTGTTCCTTTTTATATATTATTGGATATGAAAATGCTTCAATAGTTGATATCCAGGCTGGAGTTTTTAAGTAGTGTAATCTTTTAATCTTTTTCCAATTTAATAACAAGGCCTCCCTATATAATGTCTTCTAAAATAACCATGTGCTTTAGTTCCCTTATACCATAAAAAAGCATGCCATCCCAACAGTAAATCATGACATTCAATAATCTAGAGTTTTTTTTAGTGCTACCCACTCCTTAATCCACATCAGATTTGTTGCTTGATAATATAATTCCCAATCAGGTAAGGCCAATCCTCCTCTTGTTCTAGCATCTTGTAACAATTTAAGTTTTATTCTTGCTTTTTTCCCTTGCCAAATAAACTTTGACTATTTTATTTAGATCTTCAAAAAAGTCCTTGCCCAATCTGATTGGAATTGTCTGGAATAGGTATAGGATTCTGGGTAAAATGTTCATTTTAATTGTAGAGATTCTTCCTATCATTGATAGTTGTAGATTTTCCCATTTCATCAAATCAGTCACAATTTGTTGTTTTACTCTAGTATAATTGTCCTCCTTGAGAGTGCTACATCTAGCTGATAAGTATATCCCCAAATATTTAACCTTACTTGTGGTTTGAATCTGCAAAGCTTCTGCAACTCTTCCTTTCATCTTGATGATATGTTCCTTGTCAAAATCTTTGTTTTGTCTTTATTTATTTTCAAGCCTGCTACTTTTCCGTACTCCCCTATTCTTTCTAACAATTTGGGTGCTGTCTCTAGTGGGTCTTCAAGAATAAAACCAGATCATCTGCAAATGCTTGTAGCTTGTATTCTTCTTTTTTAATTTTTATTCCTTTTATTTCTTCTTCTTCTTCTCTAATCTTTCTATGTAAGACTTCTAATGTTAAGACAAAAAGTAACGGTGATAATGGGTAACCTTGTCTCGTACTTTTCTTTATTTCAATAGAATCTGTCAATTCTCCATTTACCATTATCTTTGCTGTTTGTTTATGGTATACCATTTGTATGGTTTGGATAAATTTCTTACCAAAATTCATCTGTTCCAATTGTAAAAACATGAATTGCCAATTCACGTTGTCAAAAGCCTTCTGTGTGTCAAGAAACATCAAAGCCATTTGTTTTTCGGGATGGGCCTCATAATACTTCAAAATCATTCTCATATTGTCTTTAATTTGTCTCTTTGGTAAAAAACCATTTTGATCAGAGTGGATAAAGCTATTTAGGTACTTTTTGAGTCTCTCTGCTAATATAGATGCAAATAACTTGTAATCTGAATTTAATAAAGATATTGGTCTATAGTTCTTGGTTTGTATTAAATCAGTCTCCTCTTTAGGTAGCAGTACAATGTAGGCTTCTGACCATGATTTAGGTATTCTGTTCTCTAATATCACTTCATTCATAACTTCTAATAGTGGGAGAGACAAGGTTTCTTCAAATGTTTTGTAGAATTCTGCTGGTAATCCATCTGGACCTGGGGCTTTTCCATTGTTTTGTTTTTTAAGTGCTTCCGTTAGCTCCATCATTGTTATTTTGCTTTCCAACATTATTCTAGTTTCATCTGATATCTGGGAAAGATTAGCGTCCTATAAATACTTTTTGACTCCTCCCTCTTCCATTTTCTCTTGTTGATACAGCTTAGCATAGTAGTCTTGTATAAAGCCCTAGACAACAATTATAAAAAACTGGAAAAAGAACTACAGAGATCGCCACAAAAAAAGATGTTAAAATAAAAATGGATACAATCAAACATAAAATGGATCTACTGGAAAAGGAAGAACTGGCACAAAGATCAGAGGCACTAAACAGAATTATTTTGAAAATGCAAACAAACCAGGCAGATGGTTGGCATATAAATTGAAAAAAGAGAGAGAAGCAAAGAAAATATTCCAATTAAGAGATGAGCAAGGACAAATTCATTATGGAAATGATGAGGCCATTTCAGAGTTCTTGACTAGACTAAAGGTCCAAAAGAAAGAAAAATACAAAAATAGAAAACAGCAATGACAATTGTTTCCTTAAAGCTGTCAAGAAAACAGCATGGATACAGTCACTACAAATGATTTTCAGCTGGAGGATATCTTTACTTTTTTAAAATCTACATTCTGCAGGATCAGCACCAGGCAACAGAGTAGAACTTGCAGTGGGAGTGAGAGATACAATTGGAGCAATATACTGGGGAGTAAAAGGTAAGCTTTAAGTAACAAAGTCAAAACAGCAGGCAAATATTTCAGTTCAGTAGCTTGGAAGCTTCTCTTCCTAAGTAAAGATAACAACAATCTCTTCTTGAGTCATGTTTTTCAGTCAAATAAGGTGCCTCCTGTTGCTTCTCAAACTTGCATTGTGTTGAAAGGAGAATCCTGCTGTGACTGCTCTGGGTTTCTTAGGAGGAAAATAGAGCAGGAGATGAGAACCAGGATCCATGATTACATGCTGTGACCCACAGGGAGCTCAGGCCAGGGACTGAAGGCTAGAGCCAAACCAAGTCCTATGATATCTTTGCACTCTGCATCTCCAATCTCTGATTCACTCTTTCTAAACAGCACTGCCGCTACTGGAAGGAGGAAGAAAGGGCTGAACAGTAGAAAAGTGCAAGATTGCAATATCAGATTATATGGGAGAAATAGCTTCCTTGAGAATCAGATACACAAGAACCTTTAAATTTGGTGAAGACAAGTGTTAGGAGCTATGAGGTAGCATCATCTGAGGCTAAGATGATGGCCAGAAACAATGTTCTTTTCATGCCACTTTGAACTCCTAATGGAAAGACAAGACTGCAGTATATCAATGTAATATTGGGAGGAGGAGGAAAGAATTTCTTGGTGTGTTATGGGTAGATATAAACATCTCTGTGGTGATGGATACTGGGAGATATGGTGAGAGACATGGGACTCTTGGGGAATGTGGCCTTATTCCAGAGCCCCATGGGCTCTACCCCATGCTGCAGAGGACTGGGCTTTTGACTGCTGCTGTTTAATACCAGGTCAGGTCAGTCTGTGATTACCCACATTTGTGACTTGATCATGGTTGAGAGGGCTGACTTGTGAGATCTGACTAGACCCAGAATGGGGGAAGGGCCACACTTTCACAAATGTTCCATTGGGTTTCAGGTATAATATCAGCCAAGACCAGAGGACAGGGGTGGGGGAGTGGTGACTGTCATTTGGGAGTCCCTAAAGGCTTTCAAGGGTGCTGAAATAATTACTCCCTGCTGCATAGCAACCCCCCTGCCTAAGTTCTTTAACTTCATTTCTGGGTTGGTTGTAGAATTTCCCAAGCTTATGGTCCCTTATTGGGTCATATCCACTCTTCCAGCCTGACTCTTTTTATAACTGATGCAGTAGTAATTGGCTTTAAACCCATGGATGTGCTTGAGTAACTCACCGGCTCAATGGATTTATTGGCTCTCAGACTTGGCTAGCTGACTTTTCTTTGGGTTTCATTTCCTGTAGAGTCTCATAATTGAACAAATCCCAAGGCCTGGGGGAGTTTCTGAGAAAGAATTACAAGTAAAGACCAGTGAAATCTTCCTTGAGTTTTTATATTTTCACCTATGGAGGTTTTTTTTTGAAATGTTGTTGCTTTGATGGCTGCTTTCTGAGACACTCAGTAAGAGAGTCTTCTCATTATCAGAATCTAAAGACTCCTCTACTGATAGAGGAGCATCTCAATCTAGGTTCCACCAGGTCTTTCCACCCAAAGCTCTGCTTGGAGTTCTGTCTGTTTACATGAAATAATTGTCAATCAAATCCCAGACATTCTCAGATGGATTAAGATTTTTTATTTAACCAAGATCTTTGCAATGGCATTGATAACATGCATTGCCGATTGTTAATCTTCCTTTAACTTTGCACTGATTACATGATTGTAGTTGTTTTCTGACATTTAAAATAGTGCATGCTGTTTTTAGTAATTTTATTGGAAAAAATGACTTTTGTGGAATTTTCTCATCATTTTCACAAACCCTAACATTAAAGTTCATATTGATTACTGGAATGAGAACCAGTTTGGTTAAAGCACCAGGTTAAAAAGTGGGAGGCCACAAGTTTCATCTCAGCCATGAAAACCCACTGGGTGACTTTGGACAAGTCATCTCTCTCAGCCCAACTCACCACACAAGACTGCTGTTAGTAGGAAAATAAGGGGAGGAAGGTGTGTTGGGTATGTTTTTTGAAGGCAGCATAAAAATTAAGAAGATTGCTCCTGGGGAGGAAAGCTATGGCGAATCTAGACAGCATACTAAAAAGTAGAGAAATCACCCTGCCAACAAAGGTGCATAGTCAAGGCCCATGATTTTCCCAGTTGCAATGTATGGCTGTGAAAGTTGGATCATAAGAAAGGCTGAGCGTCAAAGAATTGAGGCCTTTGAACTATGGTGCTGGAGAAGACTCCTGTGAGTCCCTTGGACTGCAAGGCGATCAAACCAGTCAGTCCTAGAGGAGATCAACCCTGACTGCTTTTTAGAAGGCCAGATCTTGAAGATGAAACTCAAATACTTTGGCCACCTAATGAGAAGGAAGGACTCACTGGAGAAGAGCCTGAGGCTGGGAACGATTGAGAGCAAAAGAAGAAGGGGACGACAGAGAATGTGGTGGCTGGCTGGAGTCACTGAAGCAGTCGGCGTGAGCCTAAATGGACTGTCAGGTAGAGGAAGGAAGGCCTGGAGGAACATTGTCCAAGGAGTCGCAATAGGTCGGACATGACTTTGCAACTAACAACAACATATACACATACATACATATACATATAAAGACAAGATAGAGAGATGTGCACATGGATTAGAGAACAAATGAAAGGATATGATACATATATACAGACAGACAGACATGTACCAGTAAGGTCCAGTAGGGTATTTGCTAAAATTAGTATAATAACTTGCAAACATCAGAACTGCACATGGAAGCATATTCCTTGTTTTTTATAGTGACGTCCCGGCTAGACTACTGTAACGCTCTCTACATGGGGCTCCCCTTGAGATGCACCCGAAGGCTGCAGTTGGTTCAGAATGCGGCCGTGCGGGTAGTTTCGGGAGTCTCTAGATACTCCCACGTAACACCTCTCCTGCGCGAGCTACACTGGCTACCTGTGGCTTTTCGGGTGCGTTTCAAGGTGCTGATTATCATCTTCAAAGCGCTCCATGGCACAGGACCTAGTTATTTGCGCGATCGTATCCTGCCCCATACATCCCTCCGGCCGATTCGCTCACACAGAGAGGGACTCCTCCGGGTGCCGTCCACTAGGCTGTGCCAGCGGGCGACGCCCAGGGGAAGGGCCTTCTCTGTGATGGGCCCGACCCTCTGGAATGACCTTCCCCCTGACATTAGAATGACTACGGACCTCTGCTCCTTCCCCCGGAAACTCAAAACCCACCTGTTTCATCTAGCCGGCCTGGCCTAATTCCAGCTTTCCCACCTCAGTTTGTATTTTTAAATTTTATGGTTTGGTTTTAAGGTTTAGTTTTTAATTCTTATAAATTTGTACAGGGGATATTTAATTCAATTTTAGTTTGTATATTATCGAGTGTATGGTTTTTAAATTTGTACCTGTACACCGCCCCGAGTCCCTTCGGGGAGAGGGGGCAGTCTAGAAGTTTAATAAATTAAATTAAATTAAATTATCCTGTTGGATTACCATAGCAAGTTGCTGAGAGATGCCTATGAAGAGAATCCAGAAATTGTACCTGGTCCAGAATGCTATGGACTGACTGGACCGAAGCCACGCTGGCCCAATGTTTTATCTTCGCACTGGGTAGGCTGGGCTGAAGTGATGCAGGTTGTTCAGGCCAAAACAACGCAGGCCAGCCCCTTACATTTTCCAGGCTGGCCCCGTGGGCTGGATCTGACCGCATCGTATGCCGGATGTGGCCCACAGGCCTTGAGTTTGACTCTCCTGAGCTAAACATCTAATTATAGGGAATATGTGTCTTTTGGGTAAAACAGTTTCACTGACTACCAGTCTGTTGTTGAACACAATTCAAAGTGTGATGTGTGTGTGAGAGAAAGCACTCTTCCAACCACATCCTTTCCCTTTTTTTCTTGGAAATCATGCTGTTTATACATTATTGTCCTTCTGCTGCCTCATTTTTATTCAGAGAAGCCTTCAGAATTTAAGCTGGTTTGTGCAAAATGCTGGTACATCAGGTTGATTTGATGATGTGTCTTTTCAGTTTATACAATCTTTACAAATAATGTTGGAAGCTCTGAATATCATTTCAAAGGTACCTTGATAGTGGGTACTTGTTGATGATTCCAAAGTTGAATATCTGACTGACTTCATAAACTGGTGTTGTTCTAAAATTTAACATTAATTCCACAGCCTCCTAACTTTAAAGGTTTTGCAGGATATATTAATCCATATCCACTTTTTGTAAAGGGGTGTTTTTGTGATAAGAATTGCATGAATCTGCTGAACAGCTGTGTCAAAATAGTCTAGAACACTGAAATAATTGATGGCATATGAATAGTGACCCAATGTATGTCTGGGAACTATGGAGTTTCTTTAAAGCTCACAATTAATAACTTACCTTTTAAAATAACTATAATAAGATCAGACTTTTATTCAACTTGCAACTGAGACTGTATGTTGTACAATCTTGGGACAATGTTAGGAGCTGTAACAGTATGTAGCACTATAAATATTTCTAGATGGCAATTGGAATAATATGCCAGTTGAAATTATACACTTCTTAAGAACTGTGCAAGAGTAAGCAATGAAGATATTAAAGTGTTAAACTTTATTTAATATATGAGGAAGAGTTTGCAAAAAGTGGGTCATCCTTCAGGTGTCTTTAAAATCGAAGACTACAATTAAACTTTTCCTACAGAACATTGCCTGTTCCAAGGTCAACAAACAACTCTGGCCTGATAAACAGAAAGTGCTCCCTCTTTAACCATTGGTCATCCCCTTCTCTTACCCTGGAGATATCAGTTATCCAGGGACATCAGCTACATACATTAATTTTTCTCTAAACAAGGAGAAACCCTGTAGGGACAAGTGCATGAAGAATGGCCACTCAACTGCAGTCATAGAGAAAATAAATATTTCCTGACATTTTCCTTTTCTGTCTCTTCTTTTATCCTTTAGAATATTTATATTATCAATGCATTTTTGTATTAATTACTGAAGTCCTATAATGCTTGCTGTTATGATTCAATTGATAATGTCCTATCAATAATATAACCAATATTGATTTCCTATCCCCCCTAAACACTAATATTCTGGAATTGGTGAGTTAATGAACATTAGTTGAATAGCTGGGTAACTTGAAGTTTAAATTTCTGAGATGGAGGTTTCCCTTGTTATTTCTCCCTTAGTAATTAATTGAGTATTAATTAAGAGTTATTCTGTCTCTGATTATGGAAGAGCTACTCTAGAGCATCAAGGTAAATCAGTTCTATATCACTAACAGCAGCTCTATTGGAACAGTCCAGCTGATTGGGCAGCAGATTTATCTAGTGATAAAACTTATTTTATCTTCCTAGAATTTTGCCACCCAAATGTTCTATTTGGCATTCAAAACTTGAAAGGATCGTCAATCATGCAATAAACAGCAAGAACATTGTTTCTGTCCTTTCTCCAACTGCACCTTCCCTTGTTAATCTTATAAACCTGTGCTGCGTGTTTCTTCTGTGCTGAAGGAAAAACAAGCAGTCAAATAAAATAATCAGAGTCTAGCTGAAATTTGAAGCATTTAGCTACTATGCATGGAGATAAATATCATGGGATGTGTGCTTGTTCTATATACCCTTATTAAGTGAGAAACATAATAAAAAGAAAGCACCTAAAATATAGACTCCCATTCTGTGCAATTTATTGTTTTTCATTTGCTAAGATTGGCATTTTTCCTTTTTAAGGAGTCAAGGTCAACATCAGAGAATGACTGGAAATAATTGTTAGTGGAATGAAAATAAAAACAAGAGATAGCCAAAACTTTTTCTCCTATCCCCGACATTCGGTTTCCATTCGGCACTTGACTAATCCAAATGTTTAATTCTTTGATGTTC
>NW_028113461.1:0-33333 GCF_964273705.1 Natrix helvetica
CTCAAAAAAAATTTGGCCCCCAAAGCACACTTTTTTCTGACCGCGGGGTCATGAGTTTTCCTCCTCTGGGTGCAAAAAGCTTGATTTTTAAAAACAGCAAGTTATACCCTTTTTAAGCATGAAATTCCACCCCGAATCAAGTCCCCTCAATTATTTTCCAATTTGGGCTCCAAAAAAATTTGGCCCCCAAAGCACACTATTTCTGACCGCGGGGTCAGGAGTTTTTCTCCTCTGGGTGCAAAAAGGTTGATTTTTAAAAACAGCAAGTAATACCATTTTTAAGCATGAAATTCCACCCCGAATCAAGTCCAGTCAAGGATTTTCCGATTTGGGCTCAAAAAAAATTTGGCCCCCAAAGCACACTTTTTTCTGACCGCGGGGTCATGAGTTTTCCTCCTCTGGCTGCAAAAAGCTTGATTTTTAAAAACAGCAAGTAACACCATTTTTAAGCATGAAATTCCACCCCGAATCAAGTCCCCTCAATTATTTTCCAATTTGGGCTCCAAAAAAATTTGGCCCCCAAAGCACACTTTTTTCTGACCGCGGGGTCATGAGTTTTCCTCCTCTGGGTGCAAAAAGCTTGATTTTTAAAAACAGCAAGTAACAACATTTTGAAGTATGAAATTCTACCCCGAATCAAGTCCAGTCAAGGATTTTCCAATTTGGGCTCAAAAAAAATTTGGCCCCCAAAGCACACTTTTTTCTGACCGCGGGGTCAGGAGTTTTCCTCCTCTGGGTGCAAAAAGCTTGATTTTTAAAAACAGCAAGTAACACCATTTTTTACCATGACATTACACCCCAAATCAAGTCCAGTCAAGGATTTTCCAATTTGGGCCCAAAAAAAATTTGGCCCCCAAAGCACACTTTTTTCTGACCGCGGGCTCAGGAGTTTTCCTCCTCTGGGTGCAAAAAGCTTGATTTTTAAAAACAGCAAGTAACACCATTTTTTACCATGAAATTCCACCCCAAATCAAATCCAGTCAAGGATTTTCCGATTTGGGCTCAAAAAAAATTTGGCCCCCAAAGCACACTTTTTTCTGACCGCGGGGTCATGAGTTTTCGTCCTCTGGCTGCAAAAAGCTTGATTTTTAAAAACAGCAAGTAACACCATTTTTAAGCATGAAATTCCACCCCGAATCAAGTCCCCTCAATTATTTTACAATTTGGGCTCAAAAAAAATTTGGCCCCCAAAGCACACTTTTTTCTGACCGCGGGGTCAGGAGTTTTTCTCCTCTGGGTGCAAAAAGCTTGATTTTTAAAAACAGCAAGTAATACCATTTTTAAGCATGAAATTCCACCCCAAATCAAGTCAAGTCAAGGATTTTCCAATTTGGGCTCAAAAAAAATTTGGCCCCCAAAGCACACTATTTCTGACCGCGGGGTCAGGAGTTTTTCTCCTCTGGGTGCAAAAAGCTTGATTTTTAAAAACAACAAGTAATACCATTTTTAAGCATGAAATTCCACGCCGAATCAAGTCCAGTCAAGGATTTTCCAATTTGGGCTCAAAAAAAATTTGGCCCCCAAAGCACACTTTTTTCTGACCACGGGGTCAGGAGTATTCCTCCTCTGGGTGCAAAAAGCTTGATTTTTAAAAACAGCAAGTTATACCCTTTTTAAGCATGAAATTCCACCACAAATCAAGTCCAGTCAATGATTTTCCGATTTGGGCTCAAAAAAAATTTGGCCCCCAAAGCACACTTTTTTCTGACCGCGGGGTCATGAGTTTTCCTCCTCTGGCTGCAAAAAGCTTGATTTTTAAAAACAGCAAGTAACACCATTTTTAAGCATGAAATTCCACCCCGAATCAAGTCCCCTCAATTATTTTACAATTTGGCCTCCAAAAAAATTTGGCCCCCAAAGCACACTTTTTTCTGACCGCGGGGTCATGAGTTTTCCTCCTCTGGCTGCAAAAAGCTTGATTTTTAAAAACAACAAGTAACACCATTTTTAAGTATGAAATTCCACCCCGAATCAAGTCCCCTCAATTATTTTCCAATTTGGGCTCCAAAAAAATTTGGCCCCCAAAGCACAATTTTTTCTGACCGCGGGGTCATGAGTTTTCCTCCTCTTGGTGCAAAAAGCTTGATTTTTAAAAACAGCAAGTAATACCATTTTTAAGCATGAAATTCCACCCCGAATCAAGTCCAGTCAAGGATTTTCCAATTTGGGCTCAAAAAAAATTTGGCCCCCAAAGCACACTTTTTTCTGACCACGGGGTCAGGAGTATTCCTCCTCTGGGTGCAAAAAGCTTGATTTTTAAAAACAGCAAGTTATACCCTTTTTAAGCATGAAATTCCACCCCAAATCAAGTCCAGTCAATGATTTTCCGATTTGGGCTCAAAAAAAATTTGGCCCCCAAAGCACACTTTTTTCTGACCGCGGGGTCATGAGTTTTCCTCCTCTGGCTGCAAAAAGCTTGATTTTTAAAAACAGCAAGTAACACCATTTTTAAGCATGAAATTCCACCCCGAATCAAGTCCCCTCAATTATTTTCCAATTTGGGCTCCAAAAAAATTTGGCCCCCAAAGGACACTTTTTTCTGACCGCGGGGTCATGAGTTTTCCTCCTCTGGGTGCAAAAAGCTTGATTTTTAAAAACAGCTAGTAACACCATTTTTAAGCATGAAATTCCACCCCAAATCAAGTCCAGTCAATGATTTTCCAATTTGGGCTCAAAAAAAATTTGGCCCCCAAAGCACACTTTTTTCTGACCGCGGGGTCATGAGTTTTCCTCCTCTGGGTGCAAAAAGCTTGATTTTTAAAAACAGCAAGTTATACCCTTTTTAAGCATGAAATTCCACCCCAAATCAAGTCCAGTCAATGATTTTCCGATTTGGGCTCAAAAAAAATTTGGCCCCCAAAGCACACTTTTTTCTGACCGCGGGGTCATGAGTTTTCCTCCTCTGGCTGCAAAAAGCTTGATTTTTAAAAACAGCAAGTAACACCATTTTTAAGCATGAAATTCCACCCCGAATCAAGTCCCCTCAATTATTTTCCAATTTGGGCTCCAAAAAAATTTGGCCCCCAAAGCACACTATTTCTGACCGCGGGGTCAGGAGTTTTTCTCCTCTGGGTGCAAAAAGGTTGATTTTTAAAAACAGCAAGTAATACCATTTTTAAGCATGAAATTCCACCCCGAATCAAGTCCAGTCAAGGATTTTCCGATTTGGGCTCAAAAAAATTTGGCCCCCAAAGCACACTTTTTTCTGACCGCGGGGTCATGAGTTTTCCTCCTCTGGCTGCAAAAAGCTTGATTTTTAAAAACAGCAAGTAACACCATTTTTAAGCATGAAATTCCACCCCGAATCAAGTCCCCTCAATTATTTTCCAATTTGGGCTCAAAAAAAATTTGGCCCCCAAAGCACACTTTTTTCTGACCGCGGGGTGAGGAGTTTTCCTCCTCTGGGTGCAAAAAGCTTGATTTTTAAAAACAGCAAGTAACACCATTTTTTACCATGACATTACACCCCAAATCAAGTCCAGTCAAGGATTTTCCAATTTGGGCTCAAAAAAAATTTGGCCCCCAAAGCACACTATTTCTGACCGCGGGGTCAGGAGTTTTTCTCCTCTGGGTGCAAAAAGCTTGATTTTTAAAAACAGCAAGTAATACCATTTTTAAGCATGAAATTCCACGCCGAATCAAGTCCAGTCAAGGATTTTCCAATTTGGGCTCAAAAAAAATTTGGCCCCCAAAGCACACTTTTTTCTGGCCACGGGGTCAGGAGTATTCCTCCTCTGGGTGCAAAAAGCTTGATTTTTAAAAACAGCAAGTTATACCCTTTTTAAGCATGAAATTCCACCCCAAATCAAGTCCAGTCAATGATTTTCCGATTTGGGCTCAAAAAAAATTTGGCCCCCAAAGCACACTTTTTTCTGACCGCGGGGTCATGAGTTTTCCTCCTCTGGCTGCAAAAAGCTTGATTTTTAAAAACAGCAAGTAACACCATTTTTAAGCATGAAATTCCACCCCAAATCAATTCCAGTCAATGATTTTCCAATTTGGGCTCAAAAAAAATTTGGCCCCCAAAGCACACTTTTTTCTGACCGCGGGGTCATGAGTTTTCCTCCTCTGGCTGCAAAAAGCTTGATTTTTAAAAACAGCAAGTAACACCATTTTTAAGCATGAAATTCCACCCCGAATCAAGTCCCCTCAATTATTTTCCAATTTGGGCTCCAAAAAAATTTGGCCCCCAAAGCACAATTTTTTCTGACCGCGGGGTCATGAGTTTTTCTCCTCTGAGTGCAAAAAGCTTGATTTTTAAAAACAGCAAGTAATACCATTTTTAAGCATGAAATTCCACGCCGAATCAAGTCCAGTCAAGGATTTTCCAATTTGGGCTCAAAAAAAATTTGGCCCCCAAAGCACACTTTTTTCTGACCACGGGGTCAGGAGTATTCCTCCTCTGGGTGCAAAAAGCTTGATTTTTAAAAACAGCAAGTTATTCCATTTTTAAGCATGAAATTCCACCCCAAATCAAGTCCAGTCAATGATTTTCCGATTTGGGCTCAAAAAAAATTTGGCCCCCAAAGCACACTTTTTTCTGACCGCGGGGTCCGGAGTTTTCCTCCTCTGGGTGCAAAAAGCTTGATTTTTAAAAACAGCAAGTAACACCATTTTTTACCATGACATTACACCCCAAATCAAGTCCAGTCAAGGATTTTCCAATTTGGGCCGAAAAAAAATTTGGCCCCCAAAGCACACTTTTTTCTGACCGCGGGCTCAGGAGTTTTCCTCCTCTGGGTGCAAAAAGCTTGATTTTTAAAAACAGCAAGTAACACCATTTTTTACCATGAAATTCCACCCCAAATCAAATCCAGTCAAGGATTTTCCAATTTGGGCTCAAAAAAAATTTGGCCCCCAAAGCACACTTTTTTCTGACCGCGGGGTCAGGAGTTTTTCTCCTCTGGGTGCAAAAAGCTTGATTTTAAAAAACAGCAAGTAATACCATTTTTAAGCATGAAATTCCACCCCAAATCAAGTCCAGTCAAGGATTTTCCAATTTGGGCTCAAAAAAAATTTGGCCCCCAAAGCACACTATTTCTGACCGCGGGGTCAGGAGTTTTTCTCCTCTGGGTGCAAAAAGCTTGATTTTTAAAAACAGCAAGTAATACCATTTTTAAGCATGAAATTCCACCCCGAATCAAGTCCAGTCAAGGATTTTCCAATTTGGGCTCAAAAAAAATTTGGCCCCCAAAGCACACTTTTTTCTGACCGCGGGGTCAGGAGTTATCCTCCTCTGGGTGCAAAAAGCTTGATTTTTAAAAACAGCAAGTTATACCCTTTTTAAGCATGAAATTCCACCCCGAATCAAGTCCAGTCAATGATTTTCCGATTTGGGCTCAAAAAAATTTGGCCCCCAAAGCACACTTTTTTCTGACCGCGGGGTCATGAATTTTCGTCCTCTGGCTGCAAAAAGCTTGATTTTTAAAAACAGCAAGTAACACCATTTTTTACCATGAAATTCCACCCCAAATCAAATCCAGTCAAGGATTTTCCAATTTGGGCTCAAAAAAAATTTGGCCCCCAAAGCACACTTTTTTCTGACCGCGGGCTCAGGGGTTTTCCTCCTCTGGGTGCAAAAAGCTTGATTTTTAAAAACAGCAAGTAACACCATTTTTTACCATGAAATTCCACCCCAAATCAAATCCAGTCAAGGATTTTCCAATTTGGGCTCAAAAAAAATTTGGCCCCCAAAGCACACTTTTTTCTGACCGCGGGGTCAGGAGTTTTTCTCCTCTGGGTGCAAAAAGCTTGATTTTTAAAAACAGCAAGTAATACCATTTTTAAGCATGAAATTCCACCCCAAATCAAGTCCAGTCAAGGATTTTCCAATTTGGGCTCAAAAAAAATTTGGCCCCCAAAGCACACTATTTCTGACCGCGGGGTCAGGAGTTTTTCTCCTCTGGGTGCAAAAAGCTTGATTTTTAAAAACAGCAAGTAATACCATTTTTAAGCATGAAATTCCACGCCGAATCAAGTCGTCAAGGATTTTCCAATTTGGGCTCAAAAAAAATTTGGCCCCCAAAGCACACTTTTTTCTGACCACGGGGTCAGGAGTATTCCTCCTCTGGGTGCAAAAAGCTTGATTTTTAAAAACAGCAAGTAACACCATTTTTTACCATGACATTACACCCCAAATCAAGTCCAGTCAAGGATTTTCCAATTTGGGCCGAAAAAAAATTTGGCCCCCAAAGCACACTTTTTTCTGACCGCGGGCTCAGGAGTTTTCCTCCTCTGGGTGCAAAAAGCTTGATTTTTAAAAACAGCAAGTAACACCATTTTTTACCATGAAATTCCACCCCAAATCAAATCCAGTCAAGGATTTTCCAATTTGGGCTCAAAAAAAAGTTGGCCCCCAAAGCACACTTTTTTCTGACCGCGGGGTCAGGAGTTATCCTCCTCTGGGTGCAAAAAGCTTGATTTTTAAAAACAGCAAGTAATACCATTTTTAAGCATGAAATTCCACCCCAAATCAAGTCCAGTCAAGGATTTTCCAATTTGGGCTCAAAAAAAATTTGGCCCCCAAAGCACACTATTTCTGACCGCGGGGTCAGGAGTTTTTCTCCTCTGGGTGCAAAAAGCTTGATTTTTAAAAACAGCAAGTAATACCATTTTTAAGCATGAAATTCCACCCCAAATCAAGTCCAGTCAAGGATTTTCCAATTTGGGCTCAAAAAAAATTTGGCCCCCAAAGCACACTTTTTTCTGACCGCGGGGTCAGGAGTTATCCTCCTCTGGGTGCAAAAAGCTTGATTTTTAAAAACAGCAAGTTATACCCTTTTTAAGCATGAAATTCCACCCCGAATCAAGTCCAGTCAATGATTTTCCGATTTGGGCTCAAAAAAAATTTGGCCCCCAAAGCACACTTTTTTCTGACCGCGGGGTCATGAGTTTTCGTCCTCTGGCTGCAAAAAGCTTGATTTTTAAAAACAGCAAGTAACACCATTTTTAAGCATGAAATTCCACCCCGAATCAAGTCCCCTCAATTATTTTACAATTTGGCCTCCAAAAAAATTTGGCCCCCAAAGCACACTTTTTTGTGACCGCGGGGTCAGGAGTTTTCCTCCTCTGGGTGCAAAAAGCTTGATTTTTAAAAACAGCAAGTAACATCATTTTTTACCATGACATTACACCCCAAATCAAGTCCAGTCAAGGATTTTCCAATTTGGGCCCAAAAAAAATTTGGCCCCCAAAGCACACTTTTTTCTGACCGCGGGCTCAGGAGTTTTCCTCCTCTGGGTGCAAAAAGCTTGATTTTTAAAAACAGCAAGTAACACCATTTTTTACCATGAAATTCCACCCCAAATCAAATCCAGTCAAGGATTTTCCGATTTGGGCTCAAAAAAAATTTGGCCCCCAAAGCACACTTTTTTCTGACCGCGGGGTCATGAGTTTTCGTCCTCTGGCTGCAAAAAGCTTGATTTTTAAAAACAGCAAGTAACACCATTTTTAAGCATGAAATTCCACCCCGAATCAAGTCCCCTCAATTATTTTACAATTTGGGCTCAAAAAAAATTTGGCCCCCAAAGCACACTTTTTTCTGACCGCGGGGTCAGGAGTTTTTCTCCTCTGGGTGCAAAAAGCTTGATTTTTAAAAACAGCAAGTAATACCATTTTTAAGCATGAAATTCCACCCCAAATCAAGTCCAGTCAAGGATTTTCCAATTTGGGCTCAAAAAAAATTTGGCCCCCAAAGCACACTATTTCTGACCGCGGGGTCAGGAGTTTTTCTCCTCTGGGTGCAAAAAGCTTGATTTTTAAAAACAGCAAGTAATACCATTTTTAAGCATGAAATTCCACGCCGAATCAAGTCCAGTCAAGGATTTTCCAATTTGGGCTCAAAAAAAATTTGGCCCCCAAAGCACACTTTTTTCTGACCGCGGGGTCAGGAGTTATCCTCCTCTGGGTGCAAAAAGCTTGATTTTTAAAAACAGCAAGTTATACCCTTTTTAAGCATGAAATTCCACCCCGAATCAAGTCCAGTCAATGATTTTCCGATTTGGGCTCAAAAAAAATTTGGCCCCCAAAGCACACTTTTTTCTGACCGCGGGGTCATGAGTTTTCGTCCTCTGGCTGCAAAAAGCTTGATTTTTAAAAACAGCAAGTAACACCATTTTTAAGCATGAAATTCCACCCCGAATCAAGTCCCCTCAATTATTTTACAATTTGGCCTCCAAAAAAATTTGGCCCCCAAAGCACACTTTTTTCTGACCGCGGGGTCAGGAGTTTTCCTCCTCTGGGTGCAAAAAGCTTGATTTTTAAAAACAGCAAGTAACATCATTTTTTACCATGACATTACACCCCAAATCAAGTCCAGTCAAGGATTTTCCAATTTGGGCCCAAAAAAAATTTGGCCCCCAAAGCACACTTTTTTCTGACCGCGGGCTCAGGAGTTTTCCTCCTCTGGGTGCAAAAAGCTTGATTTTTAAAAACAGCAAGTAACACCATTTCTTACCATGAAATTCCACCCCAAATCAAATCCAGTCAAGGATTTTCCGATTTGGGCTCAAAAAAAATTTGGCCCCCAAAGCACACTTTTTTCTGACCGCGGGGTCATGAGTTTTCGTCCTCTGGCTGCAAAAAGCTTGATTTTTAAAAACAGCAAGTAACACCATTTTTAAGCATGAAATTCCACCCCGAATCAAGTCCCCTCAATTATTTTACAATTTGGGCTCAAAAAAAATTTGGCCCCCAAAGCACACTTTTTTCTGACCGCGGGGTCAGGAGTTTTTCTCCTCTGGGTGCAAAAAGCTTGATTTTTAAAAACAGCAAGTAATACCATTTTTAAGCATGAAATTCCACCCCAAATCAAGTCCAGTCAAGGATTTTCCAATTTGGGCTCAAAAAAAATTTGGCCCCCAAAGCACACTATTTCTGACCGCGGGGTCAGGAGTTTTTCTCCTCTGGGTGCAAAAAGCTTGATTTTTAAAAACAGCAAGTAATACCATTTTTAAGCATGAAATTCCACGCCGAATCAAGTCCAGTCAAGGATTTTCCAATTTGGGCTCAAAAAAAATTTGGCCCCCAAAGCACACTTTTTTCTGACCACGGGGTCAGGAGTATTCCTCCTCTGGGTGCAAAAAGCTTGATTTTTAAAAACAGCAAGTTATACCCTTTTTAAGCATGAAATTCCACCCCAAATCAAGTCCAGTCAATGATTTTCCGATTTGGGCTCAAAAAAAATTTGGCCCCCAAAGCACAATTTTTTCTGACCGCGGGGTCATGAGTTTTCCTCCTCTGGCTGCAAAAAGCTTGATTTTTAAAAACAGCAAGTAACACCATTTTTAAGCATGAAATTCCACCCCGAATCAAGTCCCCTCAATTATTTTCCAATTTGGGCTCCAAAAAAATTTGGCCCCCAAAGCACACTATTTCTGACCGCGGGGTCAGGAGTTTTTCTCCTCTGGGTGCAAAAAGGTTGATTTTTAAAAACAGCAAGTAATACCATTTTTAAGCATGAAATTCCACCCCGAATCAAGTCCAGTCAAGGATTTTCCGATTTGGGCTCAAAAAAAATTTGGCCCCCAAAGCACACTTTTTTCTGACCGCGGGGTCATGAGTTTTCCTCCTCTGGCTGCAAAAAGCTTGATTTTTAAAAACAGCAAGTAACACCATTTTTAAGCATGAAATTCCACCCCGAATCAAGTCCCCTCAATTATTTTCCAATTTGGGCTCCAAAAAAATTTGGCCCCCAAAGCACACTTTTTTCTGACCGCGGGGTCATGAGTTTTCCTCCTCTGGGTGCAAAAAGCTTGATTTTTAAAAACAGCAAGTAACAACATTTTGAAGTATGAAATTCTACCCCGAATCAAGTCCAGTCAAGGATTTTCCAATTTGGGCTCAAAAAAAATTTGGCCCCCAAAGCACACTTTTTTCTGACCGCGGGGTCATGAGTTTTCCTCCTCTGGCTGCAAAAAGCTTGATTTTTAAAAACAGCAAGTAACACCATTTTTAAGCATGAAATTCCACCCCGAATCAAGTCCCCTCAATTATTTTCCAATTTGGGCTCCAAAAAAATTTGGCCCCCAAAGCACACTTTTTTCTGACCGCGGGGTCATGAGTTTTCCTCCTCTTGGTGCAAAAAGCTTGATTTTTAAAAACAGCAAGTAACACCATTTTTTACCATGACATTACACCCCAAATCAAGTCCAGTCAAGGATTTTCCAATTTGGGCTCAAAAAAAATTTGGCCCCCAAAGCACACTATTTCTGACCGCGGGGTCAGGAGTTTTTCTCCTCTGGGTGCAAAAAGCTTGATTTTTAAAAACAGCAAGTAATACCATTTTTAAGCATGAAATTCCACCCCAAATCAAGTCCAGTCAATGATTTTCCAATTTGGGCTCAAAAAAAATTTGGCCCCCAAAGCACACTTTTTTCTGGCCACGGGGTCAGGAGTATTCCTCCTCTGGGTGCAAAAAGCTTGATTTTTAAAAACAGCAAGTTATACCCTTTTTAAGCATGAAATTCCACCCCAAATCAAGTCCAGTCAATGATTTTCCGATTTGGGCTCAAAAAAAATTTGGCCCCCAAAGCACACTTTTTTCTGACCGCGGGGTCATGAGTTTTCCTCCTCTGGCTGCAAAAAGCTTGATTTTTAAAAACAGCAAGTAACACCATTTTTAAGCATGAAATTCCACCCCGAATCAAGTCCCCTCAATTATTTTCCAATTTGGGGTCCAAAAAAATTTGGCCCCCAAAGGACACTTTTTTCTGACCGCGGGGTCATGAGTTTTCCTCCTCTGGGTGCAAAAAGCTTGATTTTTAAAAACAGCTAGTAACACCATTTTTAAGCATGAAATTCCACCCCAAATCAAGTCCAGTCAATGATTTTCCAATTTGGGCTCAAAAAAAATTTGGCCCCCAAAGCACACTTTTTTCTGACCGCGGGGTCATGAGTTTTCCTCCTCTGGGTGCAAAAAGCTTGATTTTTAAAAACAGCAAGTTATACCCTTTTTAAGCATGAAATTCCACCCCAAATCAAGTCCAGTCAATGATTTTCCGATTTGGGCTCAAAAAAAATTTGGCCCCCAAAGCACACTTTTTTCTGACCGCGGGGTCATGAGTTTTCCTCCTCTGGCTGCAAAAAGCTTGATTTTTAAAAACAGCAAGTAACACCATTTTTAAGCATGAAATTCCACCCCGAATCAAGTCCCCTCAATTATTTTCCAATTTGGGCTCAAAAAAAAATTGGCCCCCAAAGCACACTATTTCTGACCGCGGGGTCAGGAGTTTTTCTCCTCTGGGTGCAAAAAGGTTGATTTTTAAAAACAGCAAGTAATACCATTTTTAAGCATGAAATTCCACCCCGAATCAAGTCCAGTCAAGGATTTTCCGATTTGGGCTCAAAAAAAATTTGGCCCCCAAAGCACACTTTTTTCTGACCGCGGGGTCATGAGTTTTCCTCCTCTGGCTGCAAAAAGCTTGATTTTTAAAAACAGCAAGTAACACCATTTTTAAGCATGAAATTCCACCCCGAATCAAGTCCCCTCAATTATTTTCCAATTTGGGCTCCAAAAAAATTTGGCCCCCAAAGCACACTTTTTTCTGACCGCGGGGTCATGAGTTTTCCTCCTCTGGGTGCAAAAAGCTTGATTTTTAAAAACAGCAAGTAACAACATTTTGAAGTATGAAATTCTACCCCGAATCAAGTCCAGTCAAGGATTTTCCAATTTGGGCTCAAAAAAAATTTGGCCCCCAAAGCACACTTTTTTCTGACCGCGGGGTCAGGAGTTTTCCTCCTCTGGGTGCAAAAAGCTTGATTTTTAAAAACAGCAAGTAACACCATTTTTTACCATGACATTACACCCCAAATCAAGTCCAGTCAAGGATTTTCCAATTTGGGCTCAAAAAAAATTTGGCCCCCAAAGCACACTATTTCTGACCGCGGGGTCAGGAGTTTTTCTCCTCTGGGTGCAAAAAGCTTGATTTTTAAAAACAGCAAGTAATACCATTTTTAAGCATGAAATTCCATGCCGAATCAAGTCCAGTCAAGGATTTTCCAATTTGGGCTCAAAAAAAATTTGGCCCCCAAAGCACACTTTTTTCTGGCCACGGGGTCAGGAGTATTCCTCCTCTGGGTGCAAAAAGCTTGATTTTTAAAAACAGCAAGTTATACCCTTTTTAAGCATGAAATTCCACCCCAAATCAAGTCCAGTCAATGATTTTCCGATTTGGGCTCAAAAAAAATTTGGCCCCCAAAGCACACTTTTTTCTGACCGCGGGGTCATGAGTTTTCCTCCTCTGGCTGCAAAAAGCTTGATTTTTAAAAACAGCAAGTAACACCATTTTTAAGCATGAAATTCCACCCCAAATCAAGTCCAGTCAATGATTTTCCAATTTGGGCTCAAAAAAAATTTGGCCCCCAAAGCACACTTTTTTCTGACCGCGGGGTCATGAGTTTTCCTCCTCTGGCTGCAAAAAGCTTGATTTTTAAAAACAGCAAGTAACACCAATTTTAAGCATGAAATTCCACCCCGAATCAAGTCCCCTCAATTATTTTCCAATTTGGGCTCCAAAAAAATTTGGCCCCCAAAGCACAATTTTTTCTGACCGCGGGGTCATGAGTTTTCCTCCTCTTGGTGCAAAAAGCTTGATTTTTAAAAACAGCAAGTAATACCATTTTTAAGCATGAAATTCCACCCCAAATCAAGTCCAGTCAAGGATTTTCCAATTTGGGCTCAAAAAAAATTTGGCCCCCAAAGCACACTATTTCTGACCGCGGGGTCGGGAGTTTTTCTCCTCTGGGTGCAAAAAGCTTGATTTTTAAAAACAGCAAGTAATACCATTTTTAAGCATGAAATTCCACGCCGAATCAAGTCCAGTCAAGGATTTTCCAATTTGGGCTCAAAAAAAATTTGACCCCCAAAGCACACTTTTTTCTGACCACGGGGTCAGGAGTTTTCCTCCTCTGGCTGCAAAAAGCTTGATTTTTAAAAACAGCAAGTAACACCATTTTTAAGCATGAAATTCCACCCCGAATCAAGTCCCCTCAATTATTTTCCAATTTGGGCTCCAAAAAAATTTGGCCCCCAAAGCACAATTTTTTCTGACCGCGGGGTCATGAGTTTTCCTCCTCTTGGTGCAAAAAGCTTGATTTTTAAAAACAGCAAGTAATACCATTTTTAAGCATGAAATTCCACCCCAAATCAAGTCCAGTCAAGGATTTTCCAATTTGGGCTCAAAAAAAATTTGGCCCCCAAAGCACACTATTTCTGACCGCGGGGTCAGGAGTTTTTCTCCTCTGGGTGCAAAAAGCTTGATTTTTAAAAACAGCAAGTAATACCATTTTTAAGCATGAAATTCCACGCCGAATCAAGTCCAGTCAAGGATTTTCCAATTTGGGCTCAAAAAAAATTTGACCCCCAAAGCACACTTTTTTCTGACCACGGGGTCAGGAGTATTCCTCCTCTGGGTGCAAAAAGCTTGATTTTTAAAAACAGCAAGTAACAACATTTTGAAGTATGAAATTCTACCCCAAATCAAGTCCAGTCAAGGATTTTCCAATTTGGGCTCAAAAAAAATTTGGCCCCCAAAGCACACTTTTTTCTGACCGTGGGGTCAGGAGTTTTCCTCCTCTGGGTGCAAAAAGCTCGATTTTTAAAAACAGCAAGTAACACCATTTTTTACCATGACATTACACCCCAAATCAAGTCCAGTCAAGGATTTTCCAATTTGGGCCCAAAAAAAATTTGGCCCCCAAAGCACACTTTTTTCTGACCGCGGGCTCAGGAGTTTTCCTCCTCTGGCTGCAAAAAGCTTGATTTTTAAAAACAGCAAGTAACACCATTTTTAAGCATGAAATTCCACCCCGAATCAAGTCCCCTCAATTATTTTCCAATTTGGGCTCCAAAAAAATTTGGCCCCCAAAGCACAATTTTTTCTGACCGCGGGGTCATGAGTTTTCCTCCTCTTGGTGCAAAAAGCTTGATTTTTAAAAACAGCAAGTAATACCATTTTTAAGCATGAAATTCCACCCCAAATCAAGTCCAGTCAAGGATTTTCCAATTTGGGCTCAAAAAAAATTTGGCCCCCAAAGCACACTATTTCTGACCGCGGGGTCAGGAGTTTTTCTCCTCTGGGTGCAAAAAGCTTGATTTTTAAAAACAGCAAGTAATACCATTTTTAAGCATGAAATTCCACGCCGAATCAAGTCCAGTCAAGGATTTTCCAATTTGGGCTCAAAAAAAATTTGACCCCCAAAGCACACTTTTTTCTGACCACGGGGTCAGGAGTATTCCTCCTCTGGGTGCAAAAAGCTTGATTTTTAAAAACAGCAAGTAACAACATTTTGAAGTATGAAATTCTACCCCAAATCAAGTCCAGTCAAGGATTTTCCAATTTGGGCTCAAAAAAAATTTGGCCCCCAAAGCACACTTTTTTCTGACCGTGGGGTCAGGAGTTTTCCTCCTCTGGGTGCAAAAAGCTCGATTTTTAAAAACAGCAAGTAACACCATTTTTTACCATGACATTACACCCCAAATCAAGTCCAGTCAAGGATTTTCCAATTTGGGCTCAAAAAAAATTTGGCCCCCAAAGCACACTTTTTTCTGACCGCGGGGTCATGAGTTTTCGTCCTCTGGCTGCAAAAAGCTTGATTTTTAAAAACAGCAAGTAACACCATTTTTAAGCATGAAATTCCACCCCGAATCAAGTCCCCTCAATTATTTTCCAATTTGGGCTCCAAAAAAATTTGGCCCCCAAAGCACACTTTTTTCTGACCGCGGGGTCATGAGTTTTCGTCCTCTGGCTGCAAAAAGCTTGATTTTTAAAAACAGCAAGTAACAACATTTTGAAGTATGAAATTCTACCCCGAATCAAGTCCAGTCAAGGATTTTCCAATTTGGGCTCAAAAAAAATTTGGCCCCCAAAGCACACTATTTCTGACCGCGGGGTCAGGAGTTTTTCTCCTCTGGGTGCAAAAAGCTTGATTTTTAAAAACAGCAAGTAATACCATTTTTAAGCATGAAATTCCACGCCGAATCAAGTCCAGTCAAGGATTTTCCAATTTGGGCTCAAAAAAAATTTGACCCCCAAAGCACACTTTTTTTTGACCACGGGGTGAGGAGTATTCCTCCTCTGGGTGCAAAAAGCTTGATTTTTAAAAACAGCAAGTTATACCCTTTTTAAGCATGAAATTCCACCCCAAATCAAGTCCAGTCAATGATTTTCCGATTTGGGCTCAAAAAAAATTTGGCCCCCAAAGCACACTTTTTTCTGACCGCGGGGTCATGAGTTTTCGTCCTCTGGCTGCAAAAAGCTTGATTTTTAAAAACAGCAAGTAACAACATTTTTAAGCATGAAATTCCACCCCGAATCAAGTCCCCTCAATTATTTTCCAATTTGGGCTCCAAAAAAATTTGGCCCCCAAAGCACAATTTTTTCTGACCGCGGGGTCATGAGTTTTCCTCCTCTTGGTGCTAAAAGCTTGATTTTTAAAAACCGCAAGTAACACCATTTTTAAGCATGAAATTCCACCCCGAATCAAGTCCCCTCAATTATTTTCCAATTTGGGCTCCAAAAAAATTTGGCCCCCAAAGCACACTTTTTTCTGACCGCGGGGTCATGAGTTTTCGTCCTCTGGCTGCAAAAAGCTTGATTTTTAAAAACAGCAAGTAACAACATTTTGAAGTATGAAATTCTACCCCGAATCAAGTCCAGTCAAGGATTTTCCAATTTGGGCTCAAAAAAAATTTGGCCCCCAAAGCACACTTTTTTCTGACCGCGGGGTCAGGAGTTTTCCTCCTCTGGGTGCAAAAAGCTTGATTTTTAAAAACAGCAAGTAACACCATTTTTTACCATGACATTACACCCCAAATCAAGTCCAGTCAAGGATTTTCCAATTTGGGCCCAAAAAAAATTTGGCCCCCAAAGCACACATTTTTCTGAACGCGGGCTCAGGAGTTTTCCTCCTCTGGGTGCAAAAAGCTTGATTTTTAAAAACAGCAAGTAACACCATTTTTTACCATGAAATTCCACCCCAAATCAAATCCAGTCAAGGATTTTCCAATTTGGGCTCAAAAAAAATTTGGCCCCCAAAGCACACTTTTTTCTGACTGCGAGGTCAGGAGTTTTTCTCCTCTGGCTGCAAAAAGCTTGATTTTTAAAAACAGCAAGTAACACCATTTTTTACCATGACATTACACCCCAAATCAAGTCCAGTCAAGGATTTTCCAATTTGGGCCCAAAAAAAATTTGGCCCCCAAAGCACACTTTTTTCTGACCGCGGGCTCAGGAGTTTTCCTCCTCTGGGTGCAAAAAGCTTGATTTTTAAAAACAGCAAGTAACACCATTTTTTACCATAAAATTCCACCCCAAATCAAATCCAGTCAAGGATTTTCCAATTTGGGCTCAAAAAAAATTTGGCCCCCAAAGCACACTATTTCTGACCGCGGGGTCAGGAGTTTTTCTCCTCTGGGTGCAAAAAGCTTGATTTTTAAAAACAGCAAGTAATACCATTTTTAAGCATGAAATTCCACGCCGAATCAAGTCCAGTCAAGGATTTTCCAATTTGGGCTCAAAAAAAATTTGACCCCCAAAGCACACTTTTTTCTGACCACGGGGTGAGGAGTATTCCTCCTCTGGGTGCAAAAAGCTTGATTTTTAAAAACAGCAAGTTATACCCTTTTTAAGCATGAAATTCCACCCCAAATCAAGTCCCCTCAATTATTTTCCAATTTGGGCTCCAAAAAAATTTGGCCCCCAAAGCACACTTTTTTCTGACCGCGGGGTCATGAGTTTTCGTCCTCTGGCTGCAAAAAGCTTGATTTTTAAAAACAGCAAGTAACAACATTTTGAAGTATGAAATTCTACCCCGAATCAAGTCCAGTCAAGGATTTTCCAATTTGGGCTCAAAAAAAATTTGGCCCCCAAAGCACACTTTTTTCTGACCGCGGGGTCAGGAGTTTTCCTCCTCTGGGTGCAAAAAGCTTGATTTTTAAAAACAGCAAGTAACACCATTTTTTACCATGACATTACACCCCAAATCAAGTCCAGTCAAGGATTTTCCAATTTGGGCCCAAAAAAAATTTGGCCCCCAAAGCACACTTTTTTCTGACCGCGGGCTCAGGAGTTTTCCTCCTCTGGGTGCAAAAAGCTTGATTTTTAAAAACAGCAAGTAACACCATTTTTTACCATGAAATTCCACCCCAAATCAAATCCAGTCAAGGATTTTCCAATTTGGGCTCAAAAAAAATTTGGCCCCCAAAGCACACTTTTTTCTGACCGCGGGCTCAGGAGTTTTTCTCCTCTGGGTGCAAAAAGCTTGATTTTTAAAAACAGCAAGTAATACCATTTTTATGCATGAAATTCCACCCCAAATCAAGTCCAGTCAAGGATTTTCCAATTTGGGCTCAAAAAAAATTTGGCCCCCAAAGCACACTATTTCTGACCGCGGGGTCAGGAGTTTTTCTCCTCTGGGTGCAAAAAGCTTGATTTTTAAAAACAGCAAGTAATACCATTTTTAAGCATGAAATTCCACGCCGAATCAAGTCCAGTCAAGGATTTTCCAATTTGGGCTCAAAAAAAAATTTGGCCCCCAAAGCACACATTTTTCTGGCCACGGGGTCAGGAGTATTCCTCCTCTGGGTGCAAAAAGCTTGATTTTTAAAAACAGCAAGTTATACCCTTTTTAAGCATGAAATTCCACCCCAAATCAAGTCCAGTCAATGATTTTCCGATTTGGGCTCAAAAAAAATTTGGCCCCCAAAGCACACTTTTTTCTGACCGCGGGGTCATGAGTTTTCGTCCTCTGGCTGCAAAAAGCTTGATTTTTAAAAACAGCAAGTAACACCATTTTTAAGCATGAAATTCCACCCCGAATCAAGTCCCCTCAATTATTTTCCAATTTGGGCTCCAAAAAAATTTGGCCCCCAAAGCACACTTTTTTCTGACCGCGGGGTCAGGAGTTTTCCTCCTCTGGGTGCAAAAAGCTTGATTTTTAAAAACAGCAAGTAAAAACATTTTGAAGTATGAAATTCTACCCCAAATCAAGTCCAGTCAAGGATTTTCCAATTTGGGCTCAAAAAAAATTTGGCCCCCAAAGCACACTTTTTTCTGACCGCGGGGTCAGGAGTTTTCCTCCTCTGGGTGCAAAAAGCTTGATTTTTTAAAACAGCAAGTAACACCATTTTTTACCATGACATTATACCCCAAATCAAGTCCAGTCAAGGATTTTCCAATTTGGGCCCAAAAAAAATTTGGCCCCCAAAGCACACTTTTTTCTGAACGCGGGCTCAGGAGTTTTCCTCCTCTGGGTGCAAAAAGCTTGATTTTTAAAAACAGCAAGTAACACCATTTTTTACCATGAAATTCCACCCCAAATCAAATCCAGTCAAGGATTTTCCAATTTGGGCTCAAAAAAAATTTGGCCCCCAAAGCACACTTTTTTCTGACCGCGAGGTCAGGAGTTTTTCTCCTCTGGCTGCAAAAAGCTTGATTTTTAAAAACAGCAAGTAACACCATTTTTTACCATGACATTACACCCCAAATCAAGTCCAGTCAAGGATTTTCCAATTTGGGCCCAAAAAAAATTTGGCCCCCAAAGCACACTTTTTTCTGACCGCGGGCTCAGGAGTTTTCCTCCTCTGGGTGCAAAAAGCTTGATTTTTAAAAACAGCAAGTAACACCATTTTTTACCATAAAATTCCACCCCAAATCAAATCCAGTCAAGGATTTTCCAATTTGGGCTCAAAAAAAATTTGGCCCCCAAAGCACACTATTTCTGACCGCGGGGTCAGGAGTTTTTCTCCTCTGGGTGCAAAAAGCTTGATTTTTAAAAACAGCAAGTAATACCATTTTTAAGCATGAAATTCCACGCCGAATCAAGTCCAGTCAAGGATTTTCCAATTTGGGCTCAAAAAAAATTTGGCCCCCAAAGCACACTTTTTTCTGACCGCGGGGTCATGAGTTTTCGTCCTCTGGCTGCAAAAAGCTTGATTTTTAAAAACAGCAAGTAACACCATTTTTAAGCATGATATTCCACCCCGAATCAAGTCCCCTCAGTTATTTTCCAATTTGGGCTACAAAAAAATTTGGCCCCCAAAGCACACTTTTTTCTGACCGCGGGGTCAGGAGTTTTCGTCCTCTGGCTGCAAAAAGCTTGATTTTTAAAAACAGCAAGTAACACCATTTTAAAGCATGAAATTCCACCCCGAATCAAGTCCCCTCAATTATTTTCCAATTTGGGCTCCAAAAAAATTTGGCCCCCAAAGCACACTTTTTTCTGACCACGGGGTCAGGAGTTTTCCTCCTCTTTGTGCAAAAAGCTTGATTTTTAAAAACAGCAGGTAATACCATTTTTAAGCATGAAATTCCACCCCAAATCAAGTCCAGTCAATGATTTTCCAATTTGGGCTCAAAAAAAATTTGGCCCCCAAAGCACACTTTTTTCTGACCGCGCGGTCATGAGTTTTCCTCCTCTGGCTGCAAAAAGCTTGATTTTTAAAAACAGCAAGTAACACCATTTTTAAGCATGAAATTCCACCCCGAATCAAGTCCCCTCAATTATTTTCCAATTTGGGCTCCAAAAAAATTTGGCCCCCAAAGCACAATTTTTTCTGACCGCGGGGTCATGAGTTTTCCTCCTCTTGGTGCAAAAAGCTTGATTTTTAAAAACAGCAAGTAATACCATTTTTAAGCATGAAATTCCACCCCGAATCAAGTCCAGTCAAGGATTTAACAATTTGGGCTCAAAAAAAATTTGGCCCCCAAAGCACACTTTTTTCTGACCACGGGGTCAGGAGTATTCCTCTGGGTGCAAAAAGATTGATTTTTAAAAACAGCAAGTTATACCATTTTTAAGCATGAAATTCCACCCCAAATCAAGTCCAGTCAATGATTTTCCAATTTGGGCCCAAAAAAAATTTGGCCCCCAAAGTACACTTTTTTCTGACCGCGGGCTCAGGAGTTTTCCTCCTCTGGGTGCAAAAAGCTTGATTTTTAAAAACAGCAAGTAACACCATTTTTTACCATGACATTACACCCCAAATCAAGTCCAGTCAAGGATTTTCCAATTTGGGCCCAAAAAAAATTTGGCCCCCAAAGCACACTTTTTTCTGACCGCGGGCTCAGGAGTTTTCCTCCTCTGGGTGCAAAAAGCTTGATTTTTAAAAACAGTAAGTAATACCATTTTTTACCATGAAATTCCACCCCAAATCAAATCCAGTCAAGGATTTTCCAATTTGGGCTCAAAAAAAATGTGGCCCCCAAAGCACACTTTTTTCTGACCGCGAGGTCAGGAGTTTTTCTCCTCTGGGTGCAAAAAGCTTGATTTTTAAAAACCGCAAGTAATACCATTTTTAAGCATGAAATTCCACCCCGAATCAAGTCCCCTCAATTATTTTCCAATTTGGGCTCCAAAAAAATTTGGCCCCCAAAGCACACTTTTTTCTGACCGCGGGGTCAGGAGTTTTCCTCCTCTTTGTGCAAAAAGCTTGATTTTTAAAAACAGCAGGTAATACCATTTTTAAGCATGAAATTCCACCCCAAATCAAGTCCAGTCAATGATTTTCCGATTTGGGCTCAAAAAAAATTTGGCCCCCAAAGCACACTTTTTTCTGACCGCGGGGTCATGAGTTTTCGTCCTCTGGCTGCAAAAAGCTTGATTTTTAAAAACAGCAAGTAACACCATTTTTAAGCATGAAATTCCACCCCGAATCAAGTCCCCTCAATTATTTTGCAATTTGGGCTCCAAAAAAATTTGGCCCCCAAAGCACACTTTTTTCTGACCGCGGGGTCATGAGTTTTCCTCCTCTGAGTGCAAAAAGCTTGATTTTTAAAAACAGCAAGTAACACCATTTTTTACCATGACATTACACCCCAAATCAAGTCCAGTCAATGATTTTCCAATTTGGGCCCAAAAAAAATTTGGCCCCCAAAGCACACTTTTTTCTGAACGCGGGCTCAGGAGTTTTCCTCCTCTGGGTGCAAAAAGCTTGATTTTTAAAAACAGCAAGTAACAACATTTTGAAGTATGAAATTCTACCCCAAATCAAGTCCAGTCAAGGATTTTCCAATTTGGGCTCAAAAAAAATTTGGCCCCCAAAGCACACTTTTTTCTGACCGTGGGGTCAGGAGTTTTCCTCCTCTGGGTGCAAAAAGCTTGATTTTTAAAAACAGCAAGTAACACCATTTTTTACCATGACATTACACCCCAAATCAAGTCCAGTCAAGGATTTTCCAATTTGGGCCCAAAAAAAATTTGGCCCCCAAAGCACACTTTTTTCTGAACGCGGGCTCAGGAGTTTTCCTCCTCTGGGTGCAAAAAGCTTGATTTTTTAAAACAGCAAGTAACACCATTTTTTACCATGAAATTCCACCCCAAATCAAATCCAGTCAAGGATTTTCCAATTTGGGCTCAAAAAAAATTTGGCCCCCAAAGCACACTTTTTTCTGACCGCGAGGTCAGGAGTTTTTCTCCTCTGGCTGCAAAAAGCTTGATTTTTAAAAACAGCAAGTAACACCATTTTTTACCATGACATTACACCCCAAATCAAGTCCAGTCAAGGATTTTCCAATTTGGGCCCAAAAAAAATTTGGCCCCCAAAGCACACTTTTTTCTGACCGCGGGCTCAGGAGTTTTCCTCCTCTGGGTGCAAAAAGCTTGATTTTTAAAAACAGCAAGTAACAACATTTTGAAGTATGAAATTCTACCCCAAATCAAGTCCAGTCAAGGATTTTCCAATTTGGGCTCAAAAAAAATTTGGCCCCCAAAGCACACTTTTTTCTGACCGTGGGGTCAGGAGTTTTCCTCCTCTGGGTGCAAAAAGCTTGATTTTTAAAAACAGCAAGTAACACCATTTTTTACCATGACATTCCACGCCGAATCAAGTCCAGTCAAGGATTTTCCAATTTGGGCTGAAAAAAAATTTGGCCCCCAAAGCACACTTTTTTCTGACCGCGGGGTCATGAGTTTTCGTCCTCTGGCTGCAAAAAGCTTGATTTTTAAAAACAGCAAGTAACACCATTTTTAAGCATGATATTCCACCCCGAATCAAGTCCCCTCAATTATTTTCCAATTTGGGCTACAAAAAAATTTGGCCCCCAAAGCACACTTTTTTCTGACCGCGGGGTCAGGAGTTTTCGTCCTCTGGCTGCAAAAAGCTTGATTTTTAAAAACAGCAAGTAACACCATTTTTAAGCATGAAATTCCACCCCGAATCAAGTCCCCTCAATTATTTTCCAATTTGGGCTCCAAAAAAATTTGGCCCCCAAAGCACACTTTTTTCTGACCACGGGGTCAGGAGTTTTCCTCCTCTTTGTGCAAAAAGCTTGATTTTTAAAAACAGCAGGTAATACCATTTTTAAGCATGAAATTCCACCCCAAATCAAGTCCAGTCAATGATTTTCCAATTTGGGCTCAAAAAAAATTTGGCCCCCAAAGCACACTTTTTTCTGACCGCGCGGTCATGAGTTTTCCTCCTCTGGCTGCAAAAAGCTTGATTTTTAAAAACAGCAAGTAACACCATTTTTAAGCATGAAATTCCACCCCGAATCAAGTCCCCTCAATTATTTTCCAATTTGGGCTCCAAAAAAATTTGGCCCCCAAAGCACAATTTTTTCTGACCGCGGGGTCATGAGTTTTCCTCCTCTTGGTGCAAAAAGCTTGATTTTTAAAAACAGCAAGTAACACCATTTTTTACCATGAAATTCCACCCCAAATCAAATCCAGTCAAGGATTTTCCAATTTGGGCTCAAAAAAAATTTGGCCCCCAAAGCACACTTTTTTCTGACCGCGAGGTCAGGAGTTTTTCTCCTCTGGCTGCAAAAAGCTTGATTTTTAAAAACAGCAAGTAACACCATTTTTTACCATGACATTACACCCCAAATCAAGTCCAGTCAAGGATTTTCCAATTTGGGCCCAAAAAAAATTTGGCCCCCAAAGCACACTTTTTTCTGACCGCGGGCTCAGGAGTTTTCCTCCTCTGGGTGCAAAAAGCTTGATTTTTAAAAACAGCAAGTAACACCATTTTTTACCATAAAATTCCACCCCAAATCAAATCCAGTCAAGGATTTTCCAATTTGGGCTCAAAAAAAATTTGGCCCCCAAAGCACACTATTTCTGACCGCGGGGTCAGGAGTTTTTCTCCTCTGGGTGCAAAAAGCTTGATTTTTAAAAACAGCAAGTAATACCATTTTTAAGCATGAAATTCCACGCCGAATCAAGTCCAGTCAAGGATTTTCCAATTTGGGCTGAAAAAAAATTTGGCCCCCAAAGCACACTTTTTTCTGACCGCGGGGTCATGAGTTTTCGTCCTCTGGCTGCAAAAAGCTTGATTTTTAAAAACAGCAAGTAACACCATTTTTAAGCATGATATTCCACCCCGAATCAAGTCCCCTCAATTATTTTCCAATTTGGGCTACAAAAAAATTTGGCCCCCAAAGCACACTTTTTTCTGACCGCGGGGTCAGGAGTTTTCGTCCTCTGGCTGCAAAAAGCTTGATTTTTAAAAACAGCAAGTAACACCATTTTTAAGCATGAAATTCCACCCCGAATCAAGTCCCCTCAATTATTTTCCAATTTGGGCTCCAAAAAAATTTGGCCCCCAAAGCACACTTTTTTCTGACCACGGGGTCAGGAGTTTTCCTCCTCTTTGTGCAAAAAGCTTGATTTTTAAAAACAGCAGGTAATACCATTTTTAAGCATGAAATTCCACCCCAAATCAAGTCCAGTCAATGATTTTCCAATTTGGGCTCAAAAAAAATTTGGCCCCCAAAGCACACTTTTTTCTGACCGCGCGGTCATGAGTTTTCCTCCTCTGGCTGCAAAAAGCTTGATTTTTAAAAACAGCAAGTAACACCATTTTTAAGCATGAAATTCCACCCCGAATCAAGTCCCCTCAATTATTTTCCAATTTGGGCTCCAAAAAAATTTGGCCCCCAAAGCACAATTTTTTCTGACCGCGGGGTCATGAGTTTTCCTCCTCTTGGTGCAAAAAGCTTGATTTTTAAAAACAGCAAGTAATACCATTTTTAAGCATGAAATTCCACCCCGAATCAAGTCCAGTCAAGGATTTTCCAATTTGGGCTCAAAAAAAATTTGCCCCCCAAAGCACACTTTTTTCTGACCACGGGGTCAGGAGTATTCCTCTGGGTGCAAAAAGATTGATTTTTAAAAACAGCAAGTTATACCATTTTTAAGCATGAAATTCCACCCCAAATCAAGTCCAGTCAATGATTTTCCAATTTGGGCCCAAAAAAAATTTGGCCCCCAAAGCACACTTTTTTCTGACCGCGGGCTCAGGAGTTTTCCTCCTCTGGGTGCAAAAAGCTTGATTTTTAAAAACAGCAAGTAACACCATTTTTAAGCATGAAATTCCACCCCGAATCAAGTCCCCTCAATTATTTTGCAATTTGGGCTCCAAAAAAATTTGGCCCCCAAAGCACACTTTTTTCTGACCGCGGGGTCATGAGTTTTCCTCCTCTGAGTGCAAAAAGCTTGATTTTTAAAAACAGCAAGTAACACCATTTTTTACCATGACATTACACCCCAAATCAAGTCCAGTCAATGATTTTCCAATTTGGGCCCAAAAAAAATTTGGCCCCCAAAGCACACTTTTTTCTGAACGCGGGCTCAGGAGTTTTCCTCCTCTGGGTGCAAAAAGCTTGATTTTTAAAAACAGCAAGTAACAACATTTTGAAGTATGAAATTCTACCCCAAATCAAGTCCAGTCAAGGATTTTCCAATTTGGGCTCAAAAAAAATTTGGCCCCCAAAGCACACTTTTTTCTGACCGTGGGGTCAGGAGTTTTCCTCCTCTGGGTGCAAAAAGCTTGATTTTTAAAAACAGCAAGTAACACCATTTTTTACCATGACATTACACCCCAAATCAAGTCCAGTCAAGGATTTTCCAATTTGGGCCCAAAAAAAATTTGGCCCCCAAAGCACACTTTTTTCTGAACGCGGGCTCAGGAGTTTTCCTCCTCTGGGTGCAAAAAGCTTGATTTTTAAAAACAGCAAGTAACACCATTTTTTACCATGAAATTCCACCCCAAATCAAATCCAGTCAAGGATTTTCCAATTTGGGCTCAAAAAAAATTTGGCCCCCAAAGCACACTTTTTTCTGACCGCGAGGTCAGGAGTTTTTCTCCTCTGGCTGCAAAAAGCTTGATTTTTAAAAACAGCAAGTAACACCATTTTTTACCATGACATTACACCCCAAATCAAGTCCAGTCAAGGATTTTCCAATTTGGGCCCAAAAAAAATTTGGCCCCCAAAGCACACTTTTTTCTGACCGCGGGCTCAGGAGTTTTCCTCCTCTGGGTGCAAAAAGCTTGATTTTTAAAAACAGCAAGTAACACCATTTTTTACCATAAAATTCCACTCCAAATCAAGTCCAGTCAATGATTTTCCAATTTGGGCCCAAAAAAAATTTGGCCCCCAAAGCACACTTTTTTCTGAACGCGGGCTCAGGAGTTTTCCTCCTCTGGGTGCAAAAAGCTTGATTTTTAAAAACAGCAAGTAACAACATTTTGAAGTATGAAATTCTACCCCAAATCAAGTCCAGTCAAGGATTTTCCAATTTGGGCTCAAAAAAAATTTGGCCCCCAAAGCACACTTTTTTCTGACCGTGGGGTCAGGAGTTTTCCTCCTCTGGGTGCAAAAAGCTTGATTTTTAAAAACAGCAAGTAACACCATTTTTTACCATGACATTACACCCCAAATCAAGTCCAGTCAAGGATTTTCCAATTTGGGCCCAAAAAAAATTTGGCCCCCAAAGCACACTTTTTTCTGAACGCGGGCTCAGGAGTTTTCCTCCTCTGGGTGCAAAAAGCTTGATTTTTAAAAACAGCAAGTAACACCATTTTTTACCATGAAATTCCACCCCAAATCAAATCCAGTCAAGGATTTTCCAATTTGGGCTCAAAAAAAATTTGGCCCCCAAAGCACACTTTTTTCTGACCGCGAGGTCAGGAGTTTTTCTCCTCTGGGTGCAAAAAGCTTGATTTTTAAAAACAGCAAGTAATACCATTTTTAAGCATGAAATTCCACGCCGAATCAAGTCCAGTCAAGGATTTTCCAATTTGGGCTGAAAAAAAATTTGGCCCCCAAAGCACACTTTTTTCTGACCGCGGGGTCATGAGTTTTCGTCCTCTGGCTGCAAAAAGCTTGATTTTTAAAAACAGCAAGTAATACCATTTTTAAGCATGAAATTCCACGCCGAATCAAGTCCAGTCAATGATTTTCCAATTTGGGCTGAAAAAAAATTTGGCCCCCAAAGCACACTTTTTTCTGACCGCGGGGTCATGAGTTTTCGTCCTCTGGCTGCAAAAAGCTTGATTTTTAAAAACAGCAAGTAACACCATTTTTAAGCATGATATTCCACCCCGAATCAAGTCCCCTCAATTATTTTCCAATTTGGGCTACAAAAAAATTTGGCCCCCAAAGCACACTTTTTTCTGACCGCGGGGTCAGGAGTTTTCGTCCTCTGGCTGCAAAAAGCTTGATTTTTAAAAACAGCAAGTAACACCATTTTTAAGCATGAAATTCCACCCCGAATCAAGTCCCCTCAATTATTTTCCAATTTGGGCTCCAAAAAAATTTGGCCCCCAAAGCACACTTTTTTCTGACCACGGGGTCAGGAGTTTTCCTCCTCTTTGTGCAAAAAGCTTGATTTTTAAAAACAGCAGGTAATACCATTTTTAAGCATGAAATTCCACCCCAAATCAAGTCCAGTCAATGATTTTCCAATTTGGGCTCAAAAAAAATTTGGCCCCCAAAGCACACTTTTTTCTGACCGCGCGGTCATGAGTTTTCCTCCTCTGGCTGCAAAAAGCTTGATTTTTAAAAACAGCAAGTAACACCATTTTTAAGCATGAAATTCCACCCCGAATCAAGTCCCCTCAATTATTTTCCAATTTGGGCTCCAAAAAAATTTGGCCCCCAAAGCACAATTTTTTCTGACCGCGGGGTCATGAGTTTTCCTCCTCTTGGTGCAAAAAGCTTGATTTTTAAAAACAGCAAGTAATACCATTTTTAAGCATGAAATTCCACCCCGAATCAAGTCCAGTCAAGGATTTTCCAATTTGGGCTCAAAAAAAATTTGCCCCCCAAAGCACACTTTTTTCTGACCACGGGGTCAGGAGTATTCCTCTGGGTGCAAAAAGATTGATTTTTAAAAACAGCAAGTAACACCATTTTTTACCATGACATTACACCCCAAATCAAGTCCAGTCAAGGATTTTCCAATTTGGGCCCAAAAAAAATTTGGCCCCCAAAGCACACTTTTTTCTGAACGCGGGCTCAGGAGTTTTCCTCCTCTGGGTGCAAAAAGCTTGATTTTTAAAAACAGCAAGTAACACCATTTTTTACCATGAAATTCCACCCCAAATCAAATCCAGTCAAGGATTTTCCAATTTGGGCTCAAAAAAAATTTGGCCCCCAAAGCACACTTTTTTCTGACCGCGAGGTCAGGAGTTTTTCTCCTCTGGCTGCAAAAAGCTTGATTTTTAAAAACAGCAAGTAACACCATTTTTTACCATGACATTACACCCCAAATCAAGTCCAGTCAAGGATTTTCCAATTTGGGCCCAAAAAAAATTTGGCCCCCAAAGCACACTTTTTTCTGACCGCGGGCTCAGGAGTTTTCCTCCTCTGGGTGCAAAAAGCTTCATTTTTAAAAACAGCAAGTAACACCATTTTTTACCATAAAATTCCACCCCAAATCAAGTCCAGTCAATGATTTTCCAATTTGGGCCCAAAAAAAATTTGGCCCCCAAAGCACACTTTTTTCTGAACGCGGGCTCAGGAGTTTTCCTCCTCTGGGTGCAAAAAGCTTGATTTTTAAAAACAGCAAGTAACAACATTTTGAAGTATGAAATTCTACCCCAAATCAAGTCCAGTCAAGGATTTTCCAATTTGGGCTCAAAAAAAATTTGGCCCCCAAAGCACACTTTTTTCTGACCGTGGGGTCAGGAGTTTTCCTCCTCTGGGTGCAAAAAGCTTGATTTTTAAAAACAGCAAGTAACACCATTTTTTACCATGACATTACACCCCAAATCAAGTCCAGTCAAGGATTTTCCAATTTGGGCCCAAAAAAAATTTGGCCCCCAAAGCACACTTTTTTCTGAACGCGGGCTCAGGAGTTTTCCTCCTCTGGGTGCAAAAAGCTTGATTTTTAAAAACAGCAAGTAACACCATTTTTTACCATGAAATTCCACCCCAAATCAAATCCAGTCAAGGATTTTCCAATTTGGGCTCAAAAAAAATTTGGCCCCCAAAGCACACTTTTTTCTGACCGCGAGGTCAGGAGTTTTTCTCCTCTGGCTGCAAAAAGCTTGATTTTTAAAAACAGCAAGTAACACCATTTTTTACCATGACATTACACCCCAAATCAAGTCCAGTCAAGGATTTTCCAATTTGGGCCCAAAAAAAATTTGGCCCCCAAAGCACACTTTTTTCTGACCGCGGGCTCAGGAGTTTTCCTCCTCTGGGTGCAAAAAGCTTGATTTTTAAAAACAGCAAGTAACACCATTTTTTACCATAAAATTCCACCCCAAATCAAATCCAGTCAAGGATTTTCCAATTTGGGCTCAAAAAAAATTTGGCCCCCAAAGCACACTATTTCTGACCGCGGGGTCAGGAGTTTTTCTCCTCTGGGTGCAAAAAGCTTGATTTTTAAAAACAGCAAGTAATACCATTTTTAAGCATGAAATTCCACGCCGAATCAAGTCCAGTCAAGGATTTTCCAATTTGGGCTGAAAAAAAATTTGGCCCCCAAAGCACACTTTTTTCTGACCGCGGGGTCATGAGTTTTCGTCCTCTGGCTGCAAAAAGCTTGATTTTTAAAAACAGCAAGTAACACCATTTTTAAGCATGATATTCCACCCCGAATCAAGTCCCCTCAATTATTTTCCAATTTGGGCTACAAAAAAATTTGGCCCCCAAAGCACACTTTTTTCTGACCGCGGGGTCAGGAGTTTTCGTCCTCTGGCTGCAAAAAGCTTGATTTTTAAAAACAGCAAGTAACACCATTTTTAAGCATGAAATTCCACCCCGAATCAAGTCCCCTCAATTATTTTCCAATTTGGGCTCCAAAAAAATTTGGCCCCCAAAGCACACTTTTTTCTGACCACGGGGTCAGGAGTTTTCCTCCTCTTTGTGCAAAAAGCTTGATTTTTAAAAACAGCAGGTAATACCATTTTTAAGCATGAAATTCCACCCCAAATCAAGTCCAGTCAATGATTTTCCAATTTGGGCTCAAAAAAAATTTGGCCCCCAAAGCACACTTTTTTCTGACCGCGCGGTCATGAGTTTTCCTCCTCTGGCTGCAAAAAGCTTGATTTTTAAAAACAGCAAGTAACACCATTTTTAAGCATGAAATTCCACCCCGAATCAAGTCCCCTCAATTATTTTCCAATTTGGGCTCCAAAAAAATTTGGCCCCCAAAGCACAATTTTTTCTGACCGCGGGGTCATGAGTTTTCCTCCTCTTGGTGCAAAAAGCTTGATTTTTAAAAACAGCAAGTAATACCATTTTTAAGCATGAAATTCCACCCCGAATCAAGTCCAGTCAAGGATTTTCCAATTTGGGCTCAAAAAAAATTTGCCCCCCAAAGCACACTTTTTTCTGACCACGGGGTCAGGAGTATTCCTCTGGGTGCAAAAAGATTGATTTTTAAAAACAGCAAGTTATACCATTTTTAAGCATGAAATTCCACCCCAAATCAAGTCCAGTCAATGATTTTCCAATTTGGGCCCAAAAAAAATTTGGCCCCCAAAGCACACTTTTTTCTGACCGCGGGCTCAGGAGTTTTCCTCCTCTGGGTGCAAAAAGCTTGATTTTTAAAAACAGCAAGTAACACCATTTTTTACCATGACATTACACCCCAAATCAAGTCCAGTCAAGGATTTTCCAATTTGGGCCCAAAAAAAATTTGGCCCCCAAAGCACACTTTTTTCTGACCGCGGGCTCAGGAGTTTTCCTCCTCTGGGTGCAAAAAGCTTGATTTTTAAAAACAGCAAGTAATACCATTTTTTACCATGAAATTCCACCCCAAATCAAATCCAGTCAAGGATTTTCCAATTTGGGCTCAAAAAAAATGTGGCCCCCAAAGCACACTTTTTTCTGACCGCGAGGTCAGGAGTTTTTCTCCTCTGGGTGCAAAAAGCTTGATTTTTAAAAACCGCAAGTAATACCATTTTTAAGCATGAAATTCCACCCCGAATCAAGTCCCCTCAATTATTTTCCAATTTGGGCTCCAAAAAAATTTGGCCCCCAAAGCACACTTTTTTCTGACCGCGGGCTCAGGAGTTTTCCTCCTCTGGGTGCAAAAAGCTTGATTTTTAAAAACAGCAAGTAACACCATTTTTTACCATGACATTACACCCCAAATCAAGTCCAGTCAAGGATTTTCCAATTTGGGCCCAAAAAAAATTTGGCCCCCAAAGCACACTTTTTTCTGACCGCGGGGTCATGAGTTTTCGTCCTCTGGCTGCAAAAAGCTTGATTTTTAAAAACAGCAAGTAACACCATTTTTAAGCATGAAATTCCGCCCCTAATCAAGTCCCCTCAATTATTTTCCAATTTGGGCTCCAAAAAAATTTGGCCCCCAAAGCACACTTTTTTCTGACCGCGGGGTCAGGAGGTTTCCTCCTCTTTGTGCAAAAAGCTTGATTTTTAAAAACAGCAAGTAATACCATTTTTTACCATGACATTACACCCCAAATCAAGTCCAGTCAAGGATTTTCCAATTTGGGCCCAAAAAATATTTGACCCCCATAGCACACTTTTTTCTGACCGCGGGCTCAGGAGTTTTCCTCCTCTGGGTGCAAAAAGCTTGATTTTTAAAAACAGCAAGTTACACCATTTTTTACCATGAAATTCCACCCCAAATCAAATCCAGTCAAGGATTTTCCAATTTGGGCTCAAAAAAAATTTGGCCCCCAAAGCACACTTTTTTCTGACCACGAGGTCAGGAGTTTTTCTCCTCTGGGTGCAAAAAGCTTGATTTTTAAAAACAGCAAGTAATACCATTTTTAAGCATGAAATTCCACCCCAAATCAAGTCCAGTCAAGGATTTTCCAATTTGGGCTTAAAAAAAATTTGGCCCCCAAAGCACACTTTTTTCTGACCGCGGGGTCATGAGTTTTCCTCCTCTGGGTGCAAAAAGCTTGATTTTTAAAAACAGCAAGTAACAACATTTTGAAGTATGAAATTCTACCCCAAATCAAGTCCAGTCAAGGATTTTCCAATTTGGGCTCAAAAAAAATTTGGCCCCCAAAGCACACTTTTTTCTGACCGCGGGGTCAGGAGTTTTCCTCCTCTGGGTGCAAAAAGCTTGATTTTTAAAAACAGCAAGTAACACCATTTTTTACCATGACATTACACCCCAAATCAAGTCCAGTCAAGGATTTTCCAATTTGGGCCCAAAAAAAATTTGGCCCCCAAAGCACACTTTTTTCTGAACGCGGGCTCAGGAGTTTTCCTCCTCTGGGTGCAAAAAGCTTGATTTTTAAAAACAGCAAGTAACACCATTTTTTACCATGAAATTCCACCCCAAATCAAATCCAGTCAAGGATTTTCCAATTTGGGCTCAAAAAAAATTTGGCCCCCAAAGCACACTTTTTTTCTGACCGCGAGGTCAGGAGTTTTTCTCCTCTGGCTGCAAAAAGCTTGATTTTTAAAAACAGCAAGTAACACCATTTTTTACCATGACATTACACCCCAAATCAAGTCCAGTCAAGGATTTTCCAATTTGGGCCCAAAAAAAATTTGGCCCCCAAAGCACACTTTTTTCTGACCGCGGGCTCAGGAGTTTTCCTCCTCTGGGTGCAAAAAGCTTGATTTTTAAAAACAGCAAGTAACACCATTTTTTACCATAAAATTCCACCCCAAATCAAATCCAGTCAAGGATTTTCCAATTTGGGCTCAAAAAAAATTTGGCCCCCAAAGCACACTATTTCTGACCGCGGGGTCAGGAGTTTTTCTCCTCTGGGTGCAAAAAGCTTGATTTTTAAAAACAGCAAGTAATACCATTTTTAAGCATGAAATTCCACGCCGAATCAAGTCCAGTCAAGGATTTTCCAATTTGGGCTCAAAAAAAATTTGGCCCCCAAAGCACACTTTTTTCTGACCGCGGGGTCATGAGTTTTCGTCCTCTGGCTGCAAAAAGCTTGATTTTTAAAAACAGCAAGTAACACCATTTTTTACCATAAAATTCCACCCCAAATCAAATCCAGTCAAGGATTTTCCAATTTGGGCTCAAAAAAAATTTGGCCCCCAAAGCACACTATTTCTGACCGCGGGGTCAGGAGTTTTCGTCCTCTGGCTGCAAAAAGATTGATTTTTAAAAACAGCAAGTTATACCATTTTTAAGCATGAAATTCCACCCCAAATCAAGTCCAGTCAATGATTTTCCAATTTGGGCCCAAAAAAAATTTGGCCCCCAAAGCACACTTTTTTCTGACCGCGGGCTCAGGAGTTTTCCTCCTCTGGGTGCAAAAAGCTTGATTTTTAAAAACAGCAAGTAACACCATTTTTTCCCATGACATTACACCCCAAATCAAGTCCAGTCAAGGATTTTCCAATTTGGGCCCAAAAAAAATTTGGCCCCCAAAGCACACTTTTTTCTGACCGCGGGCTCAGGAGTTTTCCTCCTCTGGGTGCAAAAAGCTTGATTTTTAAAAACAGCAAGTAATACCATTTTTTACCATGAAATTCCACCCCAAATCAAATCCAGTCAAGGATTTTCCAATTTGGGCTCAAAAAAAATGTGGCCCCCAAAGCACACTTTTTTCTGACCGCGAGGTCAGGAGTTTTTCTCCTCTGGGTGCAAAAAGCTTGATTTTTAAAAACCGCAAGTAATACCATTTTTAAGCATGAAATTCCACCCCGAATCAAGTCCCCTCAATTATTTTCCAATTTGGGCTCCAAAAAAATTTGGCCCCCAAAGCACACTATTTCTGACCGCGGGGTCAGGAGTTTTTCTCCTCTGGGTGCAAAAAGCTTGATTTTTAAAAACAGCAGGTAATACCATTTTTAAGCATGAAATTCCACCCCAAATCAAGTCCAGTCAATGATTTTCCGATTTGGGCTCAAAAAAAATTTGGCCCCCAAAGCACACTTTTTTCTGACCGCGGGTGTCATGAGTTTTCGTCCTCTGGCTGCAAAAAGCTTGATTTTTAAAAACAGCAAGTAACACCATTTTTAAGCATGAAATTCCACCCCGAATCAAGTCCCCTCAATTATTTTGCAATTTGGGCTCCAAAAAAATTTGGCCCCCAAAGCACACTTTTTTCTGACCGCGGGGTCATGAGTTTTCCTCCTCTGAGTGCAAAAAGCTTGATTTTTAAAAACAGCAAGTAACACCATTTTTTACCATGACATTACACCCCAAATC
>NW_028113460.1:0-33291 GCF_964273705.1 Natrix helvetica
GTTCCAATTGGTGTTATATTCAGATACGAAGGGGTGAGGTACCGTTTGAATACAATAGACAAAGCCAGGGACTTTTATTATGGAATACTCAAGAAAAATGCAAAAAACCCCCACCTACATCTACACCAACACCAGCAGATTTGGATGTCTTAGAGCAGAGGATGTTTGAGAAAGAGACAGAAGAACAAAGAAAGCAGACACAAAAAGAGAAGGAGGTGCAGGGTGCTGTAGGTGGATTTCGAGTGGACCCCTCCGGATCTCTGTTGAGCTCCTTCTTGGAAGAAGGACCGTCAAAGACTCACATTGAAATGACGATACTTAAACCTGTCGAACAACGTGTTACTAGATCCACGACTAGACAAATGCTAGAATCTCACAAGAAGGTGGACCCCCAAATACAATGTGCTAAGAAAGAAGTTAAGAAGCAAACTGGAGCCATGGGAAGAGCCGGGTTGAAGATTAGTCTTGTGGAGAGAGATCTTCAGCAAATGCTTTCAACGCTCCAGATCAGACCCAAAAATGCTTAAGCTATTATCTTGGAACGTGAATGGATTGAACTCCCCACAAAAAAGGAAAAAAAATATTTTATTATTTGAAGCAATTTAATAATGATGTTGTTTGTCTTCAAGAGACTCATATTAGGTTGCAAGACCAGAAGTATTTAGTGAATTCAAAATTGGGAACATCTTATGCTGCCTCTGATTTGGTAAAGAAAAATGGCGTGGTGATATATATAAATAAAAGATTTTCAACTAAAGTTATAGAGGCGGATGACACTGGTAGATATATAGCAATTGAACTTGATACAGACTTTGGTCCTATTTTGGTGGTAGGAATATATGCACCTAACCAACGCCAAGAAAGCTTTTATAAGATGCTCCATTTAAAAATTTTAGATTGGAATTTTAAGAGTATTCTAATAATGGGAGATTGGAATGGAGTGATTTCTCCAAGGATAGATAAGAGTACAAAGACTAAATTCACTACCAAATTACCAAAGGCTTTTTTTGACTTACAAGATGACCTGAAATTAAAAGATGTTTGGAGGACACAACATCCAAATGAGATGGATTTTTCTTTCTACTCAGATAGACATAAATCCTTTTCAAGGATTGATTTCTTCCTGTTAACACCGGATTTACTTCCTAAAGCTAAGAAAACCAAGATATTCTCCAGGACACTTAGTGACCATAGCCCGGTGTGGTTACAAATTGAGTTAGGGAAGAGGCCAAGAAGGTCTTGGAGAGTAAATGAAAATTTATTTAGATAAGAAAAAAATGTTGATGAACTTAAAAAACACATGAAGGAATTTTTCAGTTTTAACACGAATAAGGGTACTCCCATTGAAACAGTTTGGGATGCAAGTAAAGCTTATATGCGTAGGGTCCTGATACATATGAATTTCAAACATAAACAAATTAGACAGAAAAGGAGAATGGAATTGGAAGATGAAATAAAAAGCAAGCAACAGCTGCTTATAGCAAACCCGAAAGACGAGGTGCTCCAGATGGCGCTAAAGCTGTTGAAAGATCAATTTCAAAAGCTTATAGCAGAACAAACAGCAACTAACTTACAATTTGCTAAACATAACACCTTTGCTAACGCTAATAAACCTGGTAGGTGGTTGGCTTATACTTTGAGAAGGAACACGAATGACAGAATTATTGATAGAATTGAGTATGGAGGGAAGACGGTATATCAACAAGATTTGATTAAAAAATCATTTGTGGACTATTATGCTAAGCTATATGTACAGGATAATATACAGAACAAGTCAGTAGATGATTTTTTGGAAGGAAAAAGGGTTACTAAATATTCTATGCTTCAAAAGGCAAATTTGGAACGTTTGATAACTGCTGATGAGATTACTTTAGCTATAAATCAACTTAAGTTAGCTAAGGCTCCAGGGACTGATGGTTTGACTGCAATGTACTATAAAACTTTACAATTGGAAATGATTGAATATCTTACACAACTATTTTGTAATATACAGCAAGGAGGTAAAATACCCTCCTCATGGAAAGCGGCTTTTATCTCATTGACACCTTAAGACAAAGAGGGCCCTAAGAAACCAGAGGATTACAGGCCGATATCTCTTCTGAACACAGATTATAAAATATTTGCTAAGGTACTAGCCAACAGATTGATGCCGGTTATCCAAGAGATTATTCATCATGATCAAGCAGGATTTATTGAAGGCAGACACATGAAGGAGAATGTAAGGCAACTCATAGATTTAATTGACTATCTTCATAAGAATAAGCCGATCTCTGCAGTGCTGGTCTTCTTGGATGCAGAGAAGGCCTTTGATCGAGTGAATTGGAACTTTCTAACCAAGACTTTGGAAAAGATGGATATGGGACCACGATTTCGGCAGGCGATTGGAGCAATTTATCAGCAACAAAATGCACAACTTATTATTAATGGAAATTTGTCAACAACTTTCGAGATACAAAAAGGCACAAGACAAGGTTGCCCATTATCCCCATTGTTATTTATTTTAACTTTGGAAGTCTTGTTGAATGCAATTCGGGACTCAAAATCCTTAGATGGCATAGCTATCAGGCAAAAGGAATACAGAACTAGAGCATTTGCCGATGATCTGGTTGTTACCCTTTCACATCCTTTGAAGTCTATAATCCAGATGAAAAATATCATAGTAGAATTTGGCATGGTGTCTGGGTTTAGACTAAATCAAAACAAAACGAAAATGATGGTTAAAAACATGACAGAGACTCAAAGAAAGAGACTTGTAAGTTTAGCAGGTTTTGAAATAGTCTCCAAAGTCAAATATTTAGGAATACAAATAACAGAATCAAATACAAAACTTTTCTTAAATAACTATGAAGTGTTGTGGCAAAAGATACAGAAAGATCTTGAAGTGTGGAAAAAGTTACAATTGTCCTTGCTTGGAAGGATCTCAGCAATTAAAATGAACATTCTACCTAGATTTATCTTTTTATTCCAGATGATACCGGTGCTTAAATCAGATAAAACTTTGTTAAATTGGCAAACAACATTAAATAAATTTGTTTGGAAGGAGAAAAAACCGAGAGTAAAGATGAAGATTATGCAAGATACTCGTGAAAGAGGCGGCCTTAGACTCCCAAACCTTCGATTGTACTATGAAGCTGCGGTACTAACGCATGTAGCAGATTGGTTTGGGAAAACAAAAATGGATTTGCTGAATATCGAAGGCCATGATCTTCTTCTGAGATGGCATGCATATCTTTTTTATGAAGATAGGGTGGATAAAGTGTTTAACAATCATGTTCTCCGAAGTGCCTTGATGAGAATATGGAAGAAGCACCGGCCCAATTGGGATTATAAAATACCGCTTTGGTTGGATCTTGCAGACACCATGGGGATTATGAATATTAAGTCACTTGGGGGTTGTTTATATAAAGATGTGCTTATTGCTGATGGGGACGAATGGAAGTTAAAAACTTTGGAACAACTGTTGGAAGAAGGAATTATTTTGAATTGGTTACATTACATACAGCTACAGAAGAGATGGGAAGAAGATCGTAGGGTCGGTTTTATGGATAAAGAAGTGGAACTGATCAAGCAGATAAAAGAGACTGGCCCAAAACAAGTTAAAAGAATATATAATGTACTGTTAGAAAGAGACTCAGAAAGTGAATTGGTTAAGGATTGTATGATTAAATGGGCTCAGAATTTTGGTGAAGTGGTCATGTTGGAAACGTGGGAAAAATATGGGTTCAGAATGTTAAACTTACACAGTCACAGAATTTAAGGGAGAACTTTTATAAAATGTTTTACAGATGGTATTTAGATCCTAAAAAATTATCATGCATGTACCCAAATGTTCAACCAAAATGTTGGAGATGCAGGTGCCTAGATACTACCTTTTTTCATGCATGGTGGACTTGCAACAAGGTTAAAGCTTTTTGGATAAAAATATGGTGGGTTATGCAGAATGTATTTAAGAAAAGAATACAATTCACTCCTCAAATGTTTTTATTGGGTATAGCTAAGGATTTTACTAAAGGGGAAACAAAATTGGTCTTGCATATGGTCACAGCAGCTAGGCTGTTGATTGCGCAACATTGGAAATAAGATTTTTTACCGACAATTGATCAATGGATTCAGAAGGTGGCGGGGTTCGCCGAAATGGCAAAAATTTCAGCTTTCTTAAAAGCTCAGAAGCAGGAGGATTACACACAGGAATGGGTAAAATGGATTGATTACATACAGAATAAATGCCAGACTAGGAGGCATTATGTAGCCTTTAGGTAAGAATGTTTAGACTGATAGATGATTCGAGTAAATAATAAATGGGCTGCTTGGAATTGTTAGAGTGGTATATAGCGGAAGTCGGGGGGGGGGGTTGAGTGGGAGGTGGGGGTGGGTTAGGGTGGAGGGTGGGGTAATATATATGCATAATTAAACTAGAAGATTGGATTAATGAAATATTGTTATTTTAAGAGAAATTTATATTATGATTTATATATGCTCAATTAACTTAGAAGATGGGATTAATGGGCTATTGTTACTTTAAGAGAAACTTATATTATGTTTGTTGGGAGGTGAGGGGGTATAATATGTGAATGAGTAATCTATTTTAAGATGGGGGAGGGGAGGGGGTAAAGTATTTAGTATAATATTTGAATGAGAAAATTTTGGGGGGGGGTTGGGGGGAGGGGAGGGGGCATAGCATCTGTATGAGATTTACATTATATGGTGGGGGGGTTAAAAGGGGGAAAATTTGTTTGTATAAAACTTTTTTAATAAAAAAAAAAGAGGATGTAACCAGCACACAAAACAATAAAACAGCTACTTACAGAGGAAATATGACTGCCTTGCTGGTCTTCTACATCACTGACCACAGTAGCTCTTCTGAATGACCTTCACAAAGAAGAGACATAGAAAGGAAGACTTTAATTGCATGAACTACTACATTAATGATGAAACCAGCGCACAAAGCAATAAAGACAGCTCCTTACACAGAAAATATTACTGCCTTGCCGGCCTTCTACATCATTGACCATAGTTGCTCTACTGAATGGCCTTCACAAAGAAGAGACATAGAAAGGAAGACTTTAATTGCATGAACTACTACTTTAAGGATGTAACCAGCACACAAAACAATAAAACAGCTACTTACTTTGGAAAGATGACTGCCTTGCCGGTTTTCTACATCACTGACCAACCTTGGTCCAATGAATGGCCTGCACAAACCAGAGACATAGAAAGGAAGACTTTAATTGTATGCACTACTACATTAAGGATGTAACCAGCACACAGAACACTAAAACAGCTACTTACAGAGTTAATATGACTGCCTTGCTGGTCTTCTACATCACTTACTACACTTGCTCTACTTAATGGCCTACACAAAGAAGAGACATAGAAAGAAAGACTTTAATTGCACGAACTACAACATTAAGGATGTAACCAGCACACAAAACAATAAAACAGCTACTTACTTTGGAAAGATGACTGCCTTGCCGGTTTTCTACATCACTGACCAACCTTGCTCCAATGAATGGCCTGCACAAAGCAGAGACATAGAAAGGAAGACTTTAATTGTATGCACTACTACATTAAGGATGTAACCAGCACACAAAACAATAAAACAGCTACTTACATAGGAAAGATGACTGCCCTTGCTGGTATTCTACATCACTGAAAACAATTGCTCCAATGAATGGCCTGCATAAAGAAGAGACACAGAAATGAACTCTTCAATTGGCATGCAATACATTAAAGATGTAGCCAGCACACAAATCAATAAATACAACAACTTATGGAGGAAAGATGGCTGCCTTCCCAGTCTTCTACATCACCGACCACCCTTCCTCCTATGAACGGCCTGCACAAAGCAGAGACATAGAAAGGAAGACTTTAATTGTATGCACTACTACATTAAGGATGTAACCAGCACACAAAACAATAAAACAGCTACTTGCAGAGGAAGTATGACTGCCTTGCTGGTCTTCTACATCACTTACCACACTTGCTCTACTTAATGGCCTACACAAAGAGGAGACATAGAAAGAAAGACTTTAATTGCACGAACTACAACATTAAGGATGTTACCAGCACACAAAAGAATAAAACAGCTACTTACTTTGGAAAGATGACTGCCTTGCCGGTTTTCTACATCACTGACCAACCTTGCTCCAATGAATGGACTGCACAAACCAGAGACAGGGAAAGGAAGACTTTAATTGTATGCACTACAACATTAAGAATGTAACCAGCACACAAAACAATAAAACAGCTACTTACAGAGGAAATATGACTGCCTTGCCGGTTTTATACATCACTGACCAACCTTGGTCCAATGAATGGCCTGCACAAACCAGAGACATAGACAGGAAGACTTTAATTGTATGCACTACTACATTAAGGATATAACCAGCACACAAAACAATAAAACAGCTACTTACAGAGGAAATATGACTGCCTTGCTGGTCTTCTACGTCACTTAGCACACTTGCTCTACTTAATGGCCTACACAAAGACGTGACATAGAAAGAAATACTTTAATTGCACGAACTACTACATTAAGGATATTACCAGCACACAAAACAATACAACAGCTACTTACTTTGTAAAGATGACTGCCTTGCCGGTTTTCTACATAACTGACCAACCTTGCTCCAAAGAATGGCCTGCACAAAGCAGAGACATAGAAAGGAAGACTTTAATTGTATGCACTACTACATTAAGGATGTAACCAGCACACAAAGCAATAAAGGCAGCTCCTTACAGAGAAAATATTACTGACTTGCCGGGCTTCTACATCATTGACCACAGTTGCTCTACTGAATGGCCTTCACAAACCAGAAACATAGAAAGAAAGACTTTAATTGCACGAACTACAACATTAAGGATGTAATCAGCACACAAAACAATAAAACAGCTATTTACAGAGGAAAGATGACTGCGTTGCTGGTCTTCTACATCACTGACCACACTTGCTCTTCTGAATGGCCTTCACAAAGAAGAGACATAGAAAGGAAAACTTCAATTGCACAAACTACTACAGAAAGGATGTAACCAGCACACAAAACAATAAAACAGCTACTTAAAGAGGAAATATGACTGCCTTGCTGGTGTCAGCGTTCCAAATATCATGCAGAATTAAATCATTGTCCAAGGCAAAGTAGTCCTTAAAACTCCAATTTAATAAGACAGGCATGTTGGCATTAAGCTGGTGAATTTCAACTCTAATGTACATCCGGTGAATTCACCCAGTTAAAAGTTCATCATTTTTCCCCACACGCCATAATTCATCACATGGTCCAATCTTCATCTTCCACGCTGGCATGTACACCCCTCTTCTTCCGGCCAGGTGTCGAGGTGCGGAGACAAAAGACGACCTTGAGCTTCTAAGAAATTCATAACAATACATTCCACAATCCTACTCCTTTCTATTCCCCCCTCCCAACTACTATACCAATGAAACAGCATAATATATATATGTTTTAATTATGTGGCAGGCCAAAGATCCTAAAAGGAACAGAATTACAGGCCTGACAGCTGGTCTTCTACATCACTTACCACACTTGTTCTACTTAATGGGCTACACAAAGAAGAGAAATAGAAAGAAAGACTTTAATTGCACGAACTACTACATTAAGGATGTAACCAGCACACAAAACAATAAAACAGCTACTTACAGAGGAAATATGACTGCCTTGCTGGTCTTCTACATCACTGACCACAGTTGCTCTTCTGAATGGCCTACACAAAGAAGAGAAATAGAAAGAAAGACTTTAATTGCACGAACTACTACATTAAGGATGTAACCAGCACACAAATCAATAAAGAAAACAACTTATAGAGGAAAGATGGCTGCCTTCCCAGTCTTCTAAATCACCGACCACCCTTTGCTCCTATGAACGGCCTATATAAAGCAGAGACATAGAAAGAAAGACTTTAATTGCACGAACTACAACATTAAGGATGTAACCAGCACACAACACAATAAAACAGCTACTTACTTTGGAAAGATGACTGCCTTGCTGGTTTTCTACATCACTGACCAACCTTGGTCCAATGAATGGCCTGCACAAAGCAGAGACATAGAAAGGAAGACTTTAATTGTATGAACTACAACATTAAGAATGTAACCAGCACACAGAACAATAAAACAGCTACTTACAGAGGAAATATGACTGCCTTGCTGGTCTTCTACATCACTGACCACAGTTGCTCTTCTGAATGACCTTCACAAAGAAGAGACATAGAAAGGAAGACTTTAATTGCATGAACTACTACATTAATGATGGAACCAGCGCACAAAACAATAAAGACAGCTTCTTACAGAGAAAATATTACTGCCTTGCCGGGCTTCTACTTCATTGACCATAGTTGCTCTACTGAATGGCCTTCACAAAGAAGAGACATAGAAAGGAAGACTTTAATTGCACGAACTACTACATTAAGGATGTAACCAGCAAGCAAAACAATAAAACAGCTACTTACTTTGGAAAGATGACTGCCTTGCCGGTTTTATACATCACCGACCACCCTTGCTCCTATGAACGGCCTGCACAAAGCAGAGACATAGAAAGGAAGACTTTAATTGTATGCACTACTACATTAAGGATGTAACCAGCACACAAAACAATAAAACAGCTACTTACAGAGGAAATATTACTGCCTTGGTGGTCTTCTACGTCACTTAGCACACTTGCTCTACTTAATGGCCTACACAAAGAAGAGACATAGAAAGAAAGACCTTACTTGCACGAACTATTACATTAAGGATGTAGCCAGCACACATATCAATAAAGAAAACAACTTATAGAGGAAAGATGGCTGTCTTCCCAGTCTTCTACATCACCGACCAACCTTGCTCCAATGAATGGCCTGCACAAAGCAGAGACATAGAAAGGAAGACTTTAATTGTATGCACTACTACATTAAGTGTCAGGCCTGTAGTTATATTCTTTTTTGGATCTTTGGCCTGCCACACCTTCTTATAATTTTCTATGCTGTTTCAATAGTGTAGTAGTTGGGAGGGGGGAATAGAAAGGAGTAGGATTGTAGAATGGATTGTTGACAAAATGGATTGTTGCCAAGGTCATCTTTTGTCTCCGCATCTCGACACCTGGCCGGAAGAAGATGGGTGTACATGCCAGCGTGGAAGATGATGATTGGAACATGTGATGGATTTGTGGGTGTGGGGAGAGATCATGAACTTTCAACTGGGTGAACCCAGAGGATGTACTTCCAGAGTTGAAATTTCCATAGCCGTGCTAACATGCCTGCGGAATAAATTGGACCTTAAAGGATGTTTTGCCCTGGACAATGATTTATTTCTGCATGGTATTTAGAACCCTAACATTATTTCAACTCTCTACTTTAAAAATATTTCACTAGCTCCCTCCCGCTATCAAGGGGGAAGGGCTGGTGATGGAAGATCTGGTGATGTGGGTCTTGGCATTCCCAATGCTGACCGGGACAGCGTAAATATCAGCGAAGAATAAATGAGAAGCTTTTGGTGATAAGAAGCTGAGTGCGGAACTTCAAAGGCAATGGAATGCTGCTTCCAGTTTAATTGCATCAGGAGAAATGCAGGAGGAGACACGACAAGACGAAGGAAGGTCGCAGAAATATTTCTTCAGCAAATTGTGAGTGCATGCTCCCCCTCCTTCCCCCCAGCTTGGAAACAAGGCTTGGGGAAAAAAAACCCTAGAACAGAGGTTTGGGCTCCTTCCAGACGGCAATAAATGAAATGGCTTGTCACCCTGCAATTAGCTGGGAGAAGGATTCCCTTTCAAAATGGGAATTTCAAAGGAGGCAGGAAGAAGGAATTTTTCCAGCATCTGTCACTTGCAAGCCACCACAAATGGGGCTGCAACCAGTAAATGAAGCAAATTGGGCAGTAAATTGGGCTTTCCTCCCAGGACTTGGATGGAAGAGATGCTACTTACCAACTCCTTTGCCATCAGCATGGGGAAATGCTCCAAGCCAGCAGAGGGCACCTACTTGGCCCATAACTCCTCCAAGCCAGCAGGAGGGTCCTTGGCACGTAAAACCCCTTAGCCAGCCATCGTTGGTTGAGCTGCAACCTGTGAAGCAGGCAACCCCGGGATGGGTCTTAACCCCAGGTCATGGATGGGAGGGATGCCAGTGGGCACCTGCCCTCCCTCAGCAGATGGCACCATGGCAGAAAGCTGGGCAGTGGCCAACCGAGGGATTGACCTCCCCGCCGGTTCCAGTCTCCCCTGCAAGGCCCAAAAAGGTTCTTACCAGACCTTCCTACAGAGAAGTATTCTCCATGGAAGAAGGGATTACCAAACAGAGGCCTGCAGTGTGGATGGCGGGAGAATGTGCGCCTGCAAGGCCCCAAGTGGTTCTTACCCCACCTTCCTACAGAGTAGCAATCACCAACATGGAAGAAGGGATTACCAAAGCCAGGCCTGCAAGATGGGAAGCGGGACAAGGTGCATCTGCAATGCCCCAAAAGGTTCTTACTCCACTTTCCTACAGAGAAGCAATCTCCACCATGGAAGAAGGGTTTACCAAGGGGGCAGCTGCAAGTTGGAGAGCAAGGCAGTGTGATGAAACGGTTCCTGAGTTTAGAGATGTAACTAGGTTCCATTCCTCGTGGGGCCCAATTAAATGCCACCATTGTTGTCAACTTGGCCACAGAGCGTCAGAGTGCTTGACTCCAGCCCCAATGCCACAAACGTGCGGACCAACCACCACGGCGGTAAAGAGAGGGTCCCAGATGCCACCACAGAAGAGTCATCTGGGCCAACAACCTCTGGAAGAGGATCCCCAACTTAAGGTGAGGAAGTGTCCTACCAAGGGGGAGGCCTCGGAAGAGGAAACGGGCAGACAATCTCCGGAGGAGGATCCCCAACTTAAGGTGACAAAGAGTCCAACTAAGGGGGAGGCCTCGGAGGGGGAAAAGCCTAAACGACCTCTGGAAGAGGATCCCCAACTTATGGTGATGAAGAGTCCTACCAAGGGGGAGGCCTCGGAGGAGGGAATTGCCGAAGAACAACCGTGTGTACCAATTGCCACGGTGGTTAAGAGAGGGCCCCAGATGCCAGCACAGAAAAGTCATCTGGGCAAACGACCTCTGGAAGAGGATCCCCAGCTTAAGGTGACAAAGAGTCCTACCAAGGGGGAGGCCTCGGAGGAGGGAATTGCCGAAGAACAAACGTGTGTACCAATTGCCACGGTGGTTAAGAGAGGGCCCCAGATGCCCGCACAGAAAAGTCATCTGGGCCAACAGCCTCTGGAAGAGGATCTCCAACTTAAAGTGACAAAGTGTCCTACCAAGGGGGAGGCCTTGGAAGAGGAAAAGGGCAAACAATCTCCAGAGGAGGATCCCCAACTGAAGGTGACAAAGAGTCCAACTAAGGGAGAGGCCTCGGAGGGGGAAATGCCCAACCGACCTCTGGAAGAGGACCCCCAACATCAGGTGACGAAGAGTCCTACCAAGGGGGAGGCCTCGGAGGAGGAACAAGGCCAGCCGTGGATGATTGAATCCAAGAGCCCAGAACCTACAGCACCTGCAGCAGAGAGCCCGAAACGGCCATGGGAAGAGGTCGCAATGGACTTCATCATGGAACTCCCAGACAGCAGTGGGCATAAAGTAATTTGGACTGTTATTGATTTGTTTTCTAAGCAGGCACACTTCATTGCTTGCTCAGGATTGCCATCCGCAAACGAATTAGCGAAAATGTTTGTGAAAAACATTTATCGCCTGCAGGGAGTACCCAAGAGGATCATTTCAGACCGCGGAGTCCAGTTCACAGCCAAGTTCTGGAGAGAGGTCCTGAGATCTATTGGGTCCACACAAGAACTGAGCTCAGAGGTTCATCCCAGCATGAACGGCGCAGCAGAGGGAGCCAATGCGGTGGTGGAACAATACATCAGGTGTTTTGTGGACTATCAGCACGACAACTGGTCGGACTTGCTACCCTTCGCCGAAGTGGCGTACAACGATGCGGTCCACAGCAGCAGAGGATTAGCGGGTTTCCAGATTACCAGTGGCATGGAAGTTGTTGCCAGGCCTGAGTTGCCTAGAGAACCTCCTTCTTTCATGTCTTTGAGTGAATGGATGGACATGCTAAAGAAAGCATGGGAGAATAAGAAGAAGGCTCTAGCAGTTGCGGCAGAAGCCTACCAGAAGCAAGATGATCAACATCGCTGGCTCCAAAACCCCTACCGTGTGGGGGACAATGTTTTTTTATCTACCAAATACATAAGATTAGAAATGCTTAGCAAGGAATTGGGTCAAAAATTTCTAGGTCCATTCCTAATAGTGAAGATAGTTAACCCAGTTACAGTTCAACTCAGTCTACCCAGAAGTCTAGGGGAAATTGACCCAGAATTTCATTGTAGCTTGTTGAAACCAGTAATTGGGTCTAACAGAAGAGCATCCACCCAAGCTCAATCTCCTCCTTTAGTGATGGAAGGGGAAACACAATCTGAGGTGGAAAAAAATGTAGATTTCAGGCTGAATAGGGGTTGCTTACAGTACTTAGTGCATTGGAAGGGTTACCCTTGGTCTGAAGCTAATTGGGTAAACAGTGGGAACCTAAAAGTGGAGAAGTTAGTAAAGCAATTCAATGGGAAGTTTCCCGAGAAGTCAAGGGGTTCCCCTGGGTGGAGAAGAGGTGGTTAATTTTGTTATATTAACTTTTATGTTATTCTCTTTGCAGGAAACCTTTTTCTTTTGAGGAGAGGCCGCCTGTCAGGCCTGTAGTTATATTCTTTTTTGGATCTTTGGCCTGCCACACTTTCTTATAATTTTCTATGCTGTTTCAATAGTGTAGTAGTTGGGAGGGGGGAATAGAAAGGAGTAGGATTGTAGAATGGATTGTTGACATTCTTTTGTAGAAGCCAAGGTCATCTTTTGTCTCCGCATCTCGACACCTGGCCGGAAGAAGATGGGTGTACATGCCAGCGTGGAAGATGATGATTGGAACATGTGATGGATTTGTGGGTGTGGGGAGAGATCATGAACTTTCAACTGGGTGAACCCAGAGGATGTACTTCCAGAGTTGAAATTTCCATAGCCGTGCTAACATGCCTGCGGAATAAATTGCACTTTTAAGGATGTTTTGCCTTGGACAATGATTTATTTCTGCATGGTATTTAGAACCCTAACAGGGATTACCAAACAGAGGCCTGCATTGTGGATGGCGGGAAAATGTGCGCCTGCAAGGCCCCAAGTGGTTCTTACCCCACCTTCCTACAGAGTAGCAATCACCAACATGGAAGAAGGGATTACCAAAGCCAGGCCTGCAAGATGGGAAGCGGAACAAGGTGCATATGCAATGCCCCAAAAGGTTCTTACTCCACCTTCCTACAGAGAAGCACCATCAGCATGGGGAAATGCTCCAAGCCGGCAGGGGGCACCTACTTGGCCCATAACTCATCCAAGCCAGCAAAGGGCACCTACTTGGCCCATAACTCCTCCAAGCCAGCAGGAGGGTCCTTGGCACGTAAAACCCCCTAGCCAGCCATCATTGGTTGAGCTGCAACCTGTGAAGCAGGCAACCCCGGGATGGGTCTTAACCCGAGGTCATGGATGGGAGGGATGCCAGTGGGCACCTGCCCTCCCTCAGCAGATGGCACCATGGCAGAAAGCTGGGCAGTGGCCAACCGAGGGAGTGGGTAAGTAGCATGTCTTCCTGATGAAACCAGTGCATAAAACAATACATACAGCTCCTTACAGAGAAAATATTACTGCCTTGCCGGCCTTCTACATCATTGACAATAGTTGCTCTACTGAATGACCTTCACAAAGAAGAGACATAGAAAGGAAGACTTCAATTGCACAAACTACTACAGTAAGGATGTAACCAGCACACAAAACAATAAAACAGCTACTTAAAGAGGAAATATGACTGCCTTGCTGGGCTTGTACTTCATTGACCACAGTTGCTCCAATGAATGGCCTGCACAAACCAGAGACATAGAAAGGAAGACTTTAATTGCATGAACTACTACATTAATGATAAAACCAGCGCACAAAACAATGAAGACAGCTCCTTACAGAGAAAATATTACTGCCTTGCCGGGCTGCTAAATGATTGACCATAGTTGCTCTACTGAATGGCCTTCACAAAGAAGAGACATAGAAAGGAAGACTTTAATTGCACGAACTACTACATTAAGGATGTAACCAGCACACAACACAATAAAACAGCTACTTACTTTGGAAAGATGACTGCCTTGCTGGTCTTCTACATCACTTACCACACTTGTTCTACTTAATGGCCTACACAAAGAAGAGACATAGAAAGAAAAACTTGAATTGCACGAACTACTACATTAAGGATGTAACCAGCACACAAAACAATAAAACAGCTACTTACAGAGGAAATATGACTGCCTTGCTGGTCTTCTACATCACTGACCACAGTTGCTCTTCTGAATGTCCTACACAAAGAAGAGACATAGAAAGAAAGACTTTAATTGCACGAACCAGTACATTAGGGATGTAACCAGCACACAAAACAATAAAAGAGCTACTTACTTTGGAAAGATGACTGCCTTGCCTGTTTTCTACATAACTGACCAACCTTGCTCCAATGAATGGCCTGCACAAAGCAGAAACATAGAAAGGAAGACTTTAATTGTATGCACTACTACATTAAGGATGAAACCAGTGCACAAAACAATACATACAGCTCCTTACAGAGAAAATATTACTGCCTTCCCGGCCTTCTACATCATTGACCATAGTTGCTCTACTGAATGGCCTGCACAAACCAGAGACATAGAAAGAAAAACTTGAATTGCACGAACTACTACATTAAGGATGTAACCAGCACACAAAACAATAAAACAGCTACTTACAGAGGAAATATGACTGCCTTGCTGGTCTTCTACATCACTGACCACAGTTGCTCTTCTGAATGTCCTACACAAAGAAGAGACATAGAAAGAAAGACCTTACTTGCACGAACTACTACAATAAGGATGTAGACAGCACACAAATCAATAAAGAAAACAACTTATAGAGGAAAGATGGCTGCCTTCCCAGTCTTCTACATCACCGACCACCCTTGCTCCTATGAACGGCCTATACAAAGCAGCGACATAGAAAGAAAGACTTTAATTGCACGAAATACTACATTAAGGATGTAGCCAGCACACAAAACAATAAAACAGCTACTTACAGAGGAAATATGACTGCCTTGCTGGTCTTCTAAATCACTGACCATAGTTGCTCTACTGAATGGCCTTCACAAAGAACAGACATAGAAAGGAAGACTTTAATTGCACGAACTACTACATTAAGGATGTAACCAGCACACAAAACAATAAAACAGCTACTTACTTTGGAAAGATGACTGCCTTGCCGGTTTTATACATCACTGACCAACCTTGGTGCAATGAATGGCCTGCACAAACCAGAGACATAGAAAGGAAGACTTTAATTGAATGCACTACAACATTAAGAATGTAACCAGCACACAAAGCAATAAAGACAGCTCCTTACAGAGAAAATATTACTGACTTGCCGGGCTTCTACATCATTGACCATAGTTGCTCTACTGAATGGCCTACACAAAGAAGAGACATAGAAAGAAAGATTTTAATTGCATGAACTACAACATTAAGGATGTAACCAGCACACAAAACAATAAAACAGCTAATTACAGAGGAAATATGACTGCCTTGCTGGTCTTCTACATCACTGACCACACTTGCTCTACTTAATGGCCTACACAAAGAAGAGACATAGAAATAAAGACCTTACTTGCACGAACTACTACATTAAGGATGTAGCCAGCACACAAATCAATAAAGAAAACAACTTATAGAGGAAAATGGCTGCCTTCCCAGTCTTCTACATCACCGACCACCCTTGCTCCAATGAATGGCCTGCACAAAGCAGAGACATAGAAAGAAAGACTTTAATTGTATGCACTACTACATTAAGGATGTAACCAGCACACAAAACAATAAAACAGCTACTTACAGAGGAAATATGACTGCCTTGGTGGTCTTCTACGTCACTTAGCACACTTGCTCTACTTAATGGCCTACACAAAGAAGAGACATAGAAAGAAAGACTTTAATTGCACGAACCAGTACATTAGGGATGTAACCAGCACACAAAACAATAAAAGAGCTACTTACTTTGGAAAGATGACTGCCTTGCCTGTTTTCTACATAACTGACCAACCTTGCTCCAATGAATGGCCTGCACAAAGCAGAAACATAGAAAGGAAGACTTTAATTGTATGCACTACTACATTAAGGATGAAACCAGTGCACAAAACAATACATACAGCTCCTTACAGAGAAAATATTACTGCCTTCCCGGCCTTCTACATCATTGACCATAGTTGCTCTACTGAATGGCCTGCACAAACCAGAGACATAGAAAGGAAGACTTTAATTGTATGCACTACTACATTAAGGATGTAACCAGCACACAAAACAATAAAACAGCTACTTACAGAGGAAATATGACTGCCTTGCTGGTCTTCTACATCACTGACCACAGTTGCTCTTCTGAATGGCCTACACAAAGAAGAGACATAGAAAGAAAGACCTTACTTGCACGAACTACTACATTAAGGATGTAGCCAGCAAACAAATCAATAAAGAAAACAACTTATAGAGGAAAGATGGCTGCCTTCCCAGTCTTCTAAATCACCGACCACCCTTGCTCCTATGAACGGCCTATACAAAGCAGAGACATAGAAAGAAAGACTTTAATTGCACGAACTACAACATTAAGGATGTAACCAGCACACAACACAATAAAACAGGTACTTACTTTGGAAAGATGACTGCCTTGCCGGTTTTCTACATCACTGACCAACCTTGGTCCAATGAATGGCCTGCACAAAGCAGAGACATAGAAAGGAAGACTTTAATTGTATGCACTACAACATTAAGAATGTAACCAGCACACAAAACAATAAAAAAGCTACTTACAGAGGAAATATGACTGCCTTGCGGGTCTTCTACATCACTGACCACAGTTGCTCTTCTGAATGACCTTCACAAAGAAGAGACATAGAAAGGAAGACTTTAATTGCATGAACTACTACATTAATGATGAAACCAGCGCACATAACAATAAAGACAGCTTCTTACAGAGAATATATTACTGCCTTGCCGGGCTTCTACTTCATTGACCATAGTTGCTCTACTGAATGACCTTCACAAAGAAGAGACATAGAAAGGAAGACTTTAATTGCACGAACTACTACATTAAGGATGTAACCAGCAAGCAAAACAATAAAACAGCTACTTAAAGAGGAAATATGACTGCCTTGCTGGTTTTATACATCACTGACCAACCTTGGTCCAATGAATGTCCTGCACAAACCAGAGAAATAGAAAGGAAGACTTTAATTGTATGCACTACTACATTAAGGATGTAACCAGCACACAGAACAATAAAACAGCTACTTACAGAGGAAATATGACTGCCTTGCTTGTCTTCTACATCACTTACCACACTTGCTCTACTTAATGGCCTACACAAAGAAGAGACATAGAAAGAAAGACTTTAATTGCACGAATTACAACATTAAGGATGTAAACAGCACACAAAACAATAAAACAGCTATTTACAGAGGAAATATGACTGCGTTGCTGGTCTTCTACATCACTGACCACACTTGCTCTACTTAATGGCCTACACAAAGAAGAGACATAGAAAGAAAGACCTTACTTGCACGAACTACTACATTAAGGATGTAGCCAGCACACAAATCAATAAAGAAAACAACTTATAGAGGAAAGATGGCTGCCTTCCCAGTCTTCTACATCACCGACCACCCTTGCCCCTATGAACGGCCTGCACAAAGCAGAGACATAGAAAGGAAGACTTTAATTGTATGCACTGCTACATTAAGGATGTAACCAGCACACAAAACAATAAAACAGCTACTTACAGAGGAAATATGACTGCCTTGGTGGTCTTCTACGTCACTTAGCACACTTGCTCTACTTAATGGCCTACACAAAGAAGAGACATAGAAAGAAAGACTTTGATTGCACGAACTACTACATTAAGGATGTAGCCAGCAAACAAATCAATAAAGAAAATAACTTATAGAGGAAAGATGGCTGCCTTCCCAGTCTTCTAAATCACCGACCACCCTTGCTCCTATGAACGGCCTATACAAAGCAGAGACATAGAAAGAAAGACTTTAATTGCACGAACTCCAACATTAAGGATGTAACCAGCACACAACACAATAAAACAGCTACTTACATTGGAAAGATGACTGCCTTGCCGGTTTTCTACATCACTGACCAACCTTGGTCCAATGAATGGCCTGCACAAAGCAGAGACATAGATAGGAAGACTTTAATTGTATGCACTACAACATTAAGAATGTAACCAGCGCACAAAACAATAAAGACAGCTTCTTACAGAGAATATATTACTGCCTTGCCGGGCTTCTACTTCATTGACCATAGTTGCTCTACTGAATGGCCTTCACAAAGAAGAGACATAGAAAGGAAGACTTTAATTGCACGAACTATTACATTAAGGATGTAACCAGCAAGCAAAACAATAAAACAGCTACTTAAAGAGGAAATATGACTGCCTTGCTGGTCTTCTACATCACTTACCACACTTGCTCTACTTAATGGCCTACACAAAGAAGAGACATAGAAAGAAAGACCTTACTTGCACGAACTACTACATTAAGGATGTAGCCAGCAAACAAATCAATAAAGAAAACAACTTATAGAGGAAAGATGGCTGCCTTCCCAGTCTTCTAAATCACCGACCACCCTTGCTCCTATGAACGGACTATACAAAGCAGAGACATAGAAAGAAAGACTTTAATTGCACGAACTACTACATTAAGGATGTGACCAGCATACAAAACAATAAAACAGCTACTTACTTTGGAAAGATGACTGCCTTGCCGGTTTTCTACATCACTGACCAACCTTGCTCCAATGAATGGCCTGCACAAACCAGAGACATAGAAAGGAAGACTTTAATTGTATGCACTACTACATTAAGGATGTAACCAGCACACAAAACAATAAAACAGCTACTTACAGAGGAAATATGACTGCCTTGCTGGTCTTCTACATCACTGACCACAGTTGCTCTTCTGAATGGCCTACTCAAAGAAGAGACATAGAAAGAAGGACCTTACTTGCAGGAACTACTACATTAAGGATGTAGCCAGCAAACAAATCAATAAAGAAAACAACTTATAGAGGAAAGATGGCTGCCTTCCCAGTCTTCTAAATCACCGACCACCCTTGCTCCTATGAACGGCCTATACAAAGCAGAGACATAGAAAGAAAGACTTTAATTGCACGAACTACTACATTAAGGATGTAACCAGCACACAAAACAATAAAACAGCTACTTACATAGGAAATATGACTGCCTTGCCGGGCTTCCACTTCATTGACCATAGTTGCTCTACTGAATGACCTTCACAAAGAAGAGACATAGAAGGGAAGACTTTAATTGCACGATCTACTACATTAAGGATGTAACCAGCAAGCAAAACAATAAAACAGCTACTTAAAGAGGAAATATGACTGCCTTGCTGGTTTTATACATCACTGACCAACCTTGGTCCAATGAATGTCCTGCACAAACCAGAGAAATAGAAAGGAAGACTTTAATTGTATGCACTACTACATTAAGGATGTAACCAGCACACAGAACAATAAAACAGCTACTTACCGAGGAAATATGACTGCCTTGGTGGTCTTCTACGTCACTTAGCACACTTGCTCTACTTAATGGCCTACACAAAGAAGAGACATAGAAAGAAAGACTTTGATTGCACGAACTACTACATTAAGGATGTAGCCAGCAAACAAATCAATAAAGAAAATAACTTATAGAGGAAAGATGGCTGCCTTCCCAGTCTTCTAAATCACCGACCACCCTTGCTCCTATGAACGGCCTATACAAAGCAGAGACATAGAAAGAAAGGCTTTAATTGCACGAACTCCAACATTAAGGATGTAACCAGCACACAACACAATAAAACAGCTACTTACATTGGAAAGATGACTGCCTTGCCGGTTTTCTACATCACTGACCAACCTTGGTCCAATGAATGGCCTGCACAAAGCAGAGACATAGATAGGAAGACTTTAATTGTATGCACTACAACATTAAGAATGTAACCAGCGTACAAAACAATAGAGACAGCTTCTTACAGAGAATATATTACTGCCTTGCCGGGCTTCTACTTCATTGACCATAGTTGCTCTACTGAATGGCCTTCACAAAGAAGAGACATAGAAAGGAAGACTTTAATTGCACGAACTACTACATTAAGGATGTAACCAGCAAGCAAAACAATAAAACAGCTACTTAAAGAGGAAATATGACTGCCTTGCTGGTCTTCTACATCACTTACCACACTTGCTCTACTTAATGGCCTACACAAAGAAGAGACATATAAAGAAAGACCTTACTTGCACGAACTACTACATTAAGGATGTAGCCAGCAAACAAATCAATAAAGAAAACAACTTATAGAGGAAAGATGGCTGCCTTCCCAGTCTTCTAAATCACCGACCACCCTTGCTCCTATGAACGGCCTATACAAAGCAGAGACATAGAAAGAAAGACTTTAATTGCACGAACTACTACATTAAGGATGTGACCAGCATACAAAACAATAAAACAGCTACTTACTTTGGAAAGATGACTGCCTTGCCGGTTTTCTACATCACTGACCAACCTTGCTCCAATGAATGGCCTGCACAAACCAGAGACATAGAAAGGAAGACTTTAATTGTATGCACTACTACATTAAGGATGTAACCAGCACACAAAACAATAAAACAGCCACTTACAGAGGAAATATGACTGCCTTGCTGGTCTTCTACATCACTGACCACAGTTGCTCTTCTGAATGGCCTACACAAAGAAGAGACATAGAAAGAAAGACCTTACTTGCAGGAACTACTACATTAAGGATGTAGCCAGCAAACAAATCAATAAAGAAAACAACTTATAGAGGAAAGATGGCTGCCTTCCCAGTCTTCTAAATCACCGACCACCCTTGCTCCTATGAACGGCCTATACAAAGCAGAGACATAGAAAGAAAGACTTTAATTGCACGAACTACTACATTAAGGATGTAACCAGCACACAAAACAATAAAACAGCTACTTACAGAGGAAATATGACTGCCTTGCCGGGCTTCTACTTCATTGACCATAGTTGCTCTACTGAATGACCTTCACAAAGAAGAGACATAGAAAGGAAGACTTTAATTGCACGAACTACTACATTAAGGATGTAACCAGCAAGCAAAACAATAAAACAGCTACTTAAAGAGGAAATATGACTGCCTTGCTGGTTTTATACATCACTGACCAACCTTGGTCCAATGAATGTCCTGCACAAACCAGAGAAATAGAAAGGAAGACTTTAATTGTATGCACTACTACATTAAGGATGTAACCAGCACACAGAACAATAAAACAGCTACTTACAGAGGAAATATGACTGCCTTGCTTGTCTTCTACATCACTTACCACACTTGCTCTACTTAATGGCCTACACAAAGAAGAGACATAGAAAGAAAGACTTTAATTGCACGAATTACAACATTAAGGATGTAAACAGCACACAAAACAATAAAACAGCTATTTACAGAGGAAATATGACTGCGTTGCTGGTCTTCTACATCACTGACCACACTTGATCTACTTAATGGCCTACACAAAGAAGAGACATAGAAATAAAGACCTTACTTGCACGAACTACTACATTAAGGATGTAGCCAGCACACAAATCAATAAAGAAAACAACTTATAGAGGAAAATGGCTGCCTTCCCAGTCTTCTACATCACCGACCACCCTTGCTCCAATGAATGGCCTGCACAAAGCAGAGACATAGAAAGAAAGACTTTAATTGTATGCACTACTACATTAAGGATGTAACCAGCACACAAAACAATAAAACAGCTACTTACAGAGGAAATATGACTGCCTTGGTGGTCTTCTACGTCACTTAGCACACTTGCTCTACTTAATGGCCTACACAAAGAAGAGACATAGAAAGAAAGACTTTAATTGCACGAACCAGTACATTAGGGATGTAACCAGCACACAAAACAATAAAAGAGCTACTTACTTTGGAAAGATGACTGCCTTGCCTGTTTTCTACATAACTGACCAACCTTGCTCCAATGAATGGCCTGCACAAAGCAGAAACATAGAAAGGAAGACTTTAATTGTATGCACTACTACATTAAGGATGAAACCAGTGCACAAAACAATACATACAGCTCCTTACAGAGAAAATATTACTGCCTTCCCGGCCTTCTACATCATTGACCATAGTTGCTCTACTGAATGGCCTGCACAAACCAGAGACATAGAAAGGAAGACTTTAATTGTATGCACTACTACATTAAGGATGTAACCAGCACACAAAACAATAAAACAGCTACTTACAGAGGAAATATGACTGCCTTGCTGGTCTTCTACATCACTGACCACAGTTGCTCTTCTGAATGGCCTACACAAAGAAGAGACATAGAAAGAAAGACCTTACTTGCACGAACTACTACATTAAGGATGTAGCCAGCAAACAAATCAATAAAGAAAACAACTTATAGAGGAAAGATGGCTGCCTTCCCAGTCTTCTAAATCACCGACCACCCTTGCTCCTATGAACGGCCTATACAAAGCAGAGACATAGAAAGAAAGACTTTAATTGCACGAACTACAACATTAAGGATGTAACCAGCACACAACACAATAAAACAGGTACTTACTTTGGAAAGATGACTGCCTTGCCGGTTTTCTACATCACTGACTAACCTTGGTCCAATGAATGGCCTGCACAAAGCAGAGACATAGAAAGGAAGACTTTAATTGTATGCACTACAACATTAAGAATGTAACCAGCACACAAAACAATAAAAAAGCTACTTACAGAGGAAATATGACTGCCTTGCTGGTCTTCTACATCACTGACCACAGTTGCTCTTCTGAATGACCTTCACAAAGAAGAGACATAGAAAGGAAGACTTTAATTGCATGAACTACTACATTAATGATGAAACCAGCGCACATAACAATAAAGACAGCTTCTTACAGAGAATATATTACTGCCTTGCCGGGCTTCTACTTCATTGACCATAGTTGCTCTACTGAATGACCTTCACAAAGAAGAGACATAGAAAGGAAGACTTTAATTGCACGAACTACTACATTAAGGATGTAACCAGCAAGCAAAACAATAAAACAGCTACTTAAAGAGGAAATATGACTGCCTTGCTGGTTTTATACATCACTGACCAACCTTGGTCCAATGAATGTCCTGCACAAACCAGAGAAATAGAAAGGAAGACTTTAATTGTATGCACTACTACATTAAGGATGTAACCAGCACACAGAACAATAAAACAGCTACTTACAGAGGAAATATGACTGCCTTGCTTGTCTTCTACATCACTTACCACACTTGCTCTACTTAATGGCCTACACAAAGAAGAGACATAGAAAGAAAGACTTTAATTGCACGAATTACAACATTAAGGATGTAAACAGCACACAAAACAATAAAACAGCTATTTACAGAGGAAATATGACTGCGTTGCTGGTCTTCTACATCACTGACCACACTTGCTCTACTTAATGGCCTACACAAAGAAGAGACATAGAAAGAAAGACCTTACTTGCACGAACTACTACATTAAGGATGTAGCCAGCACACAAATCAATAAAGAAAACAACTTATAGAGGAAAGATGGCTGCCTTCCCAGTCTTCTACATCACCGACCACCCTTGCCCCTATGAACGGCCTGCACAAAGCAGAGACATAGAAAGGAAGACTTTAATTGTATGCACTGCTACATTAAGGATGTAACCAGCACACAAAACAATAAAACAGCTACTTACAGAGGAAATATGACTGCCTTGGTGGTCTTCTACGTCACTTAGCACACTTGCTCTACTTAATGGCCTACACAAAGAAGAGACATAGAAAGAAAGACTTTGATTGCACGAACTACTACATTAAGGATGTAGCCAGCAAACAAATCAATAAAGAAAATAACTTATAGAGGAAAGATGGCTGCCTTCCCAGTCTTCTAAATCACCGACCACCCTTGCTCCTATGAACGGCCTATACAAAGCAGAGACATAGAAAGAAAGACTTTAATTGCACGAACTCCAACATTAAGGATGTAACCAGCACACAACACAATAAAACAGCTACTTACATTGGAAAGATGACTGCCTTGCCGGTTTTCTACATCACTGACCAACCTTGGTCCAATGAATGGCCTGCACAAAGCAGAGACATAGATAGGAAGACTTTAATTGTATGCACTACAACATTAAGAATGTAACCAGCGCACAAAACAATAAAGACAGCTTCTTACAGAGAATATATTACTGCCTTGCCGGGCTTCTACTTCATTGACCATAGTTGCTCTACTGAATGGCCTTCACAAAGAAGAGACATAGAAAGGAAGACTTTAATTGCACGAACTATTACATTAAGGATGTAACCAGCAAGCAAAACAATAAAACAGCTACTTAAAGAGGAAATATGACTGCCTTGCTGGTCTTCTACATCACTTACCACACTTGCTCTACTTAATGGCCTACACAAAGAAGAGACATAGAAAGAAAGACCTTACTTGCACGAACTACTACATTAAGGATGTAGCCAGCAAACAAATCAATAAAGAAAACAACTTATAGAGGAAAGATGGCTGCCTTCCCAGTCTTCTAAATCACCGACCACCCTTGCTCCTATGAACGGACTATACAAAGCAGAGACATAGAAAGAAAGACTTTAATTGCACGAACTACTACATTAAGGATGTGACCAGCATACAAAACAATAAAACAGCTACTTACTTTGGAAAGATGACTGCCTTGCCGGTTTTCTACATCACTGACCAACCTTGCTCCAATGAATGGCCTGCACAAACCAGAGACATAGAAAGGAAGACTTTAATTGTATGCACTACTACATTAAGGATGTAACCAGCACACAAAACAATAAAACAGCCACTTACAGAGGAAATATGACTGCCTTGCTGGTCTTCTACATCACTGACCACAGTTGCTCTTCTGAATGGCCTACACAAAGAAGAGACATAGAAAGAAAGACCTTACTTGCAGGAACTACTACATTAAGGATGTAGCCAGCAAACAAATCAATAAAGAAAACAACTTATAGAGGAAAGATGGCTGCCTTCCCAGTCTTCTAAATCACCGACCACCCTTGCTCCTATGAACGGCCTATACAAAGCAGAGACATAGAAAGAAAGACTTTAATTGCACGAACTACTACATTAAGGATGTAACCAGCACACAAAACAATAAAACAGCTACTTACAGAGGAAATATGACTGCCTTGCCGGGCTTCTACTTCATTGACCATAGTTGCTCTACTGAATGACCTTCACAAAGAAGAGACATAGAAAGGAAGACTTTAATTGCACGAACTACTACATTAAGGATGTAACCAGCAAGCAAAACAATAAAACAGCTACTTAAAGAGGAAATATGACTGCCTTGCTGGTTTTATACATCACTGACCAACCTTGGTCCAATGAATGTCCTGCACAAACCAGAGAAATAGAAAGGAAGACTTTAATTGTATGCACTACTACATTAAGGATGTAACCAGCACACAGAACAATAAAACAGCTACTTACAGAGGAAATATGACTGCCTTGCTTGTCTTCTACATCACTTACCACACTTGCTCTACTTAATGGCCTACACAAAGAAGAGACATAGAAAGAAAGACTTTAATTGCACGAATTACAACATTAAGGATGTAAACAGCACACAAAACAATAAAACAGCTATTTACAGAGGAAATATGACTGCGTTGCTGGTCTTCTACATCACTGACCACACTTGATCTACTTAATGGCCTACACAAAGAAGAGACATAGAAATAAAGACCTTACTTGCACGAACTACTACATTAAGGATGTAGCCAGCACACAAATCAATAAAGAAAACAACTTATAGAGGAAAATGGCTGCCTTCCCAGTCTTCTACATCACCGACCACCCTTGCTCCAATGAATGGCCTGCACAAAGCAGAGACATAGAAAGAAAGACTTTAATTGTATGCACTACTACATTAAGGATGTAACCAGCACACAAAACAATAAAACAGCTACTTACAGAGGAAATATGACTGCCTTGGTGGTCTTCTACGTCACTTAGCACACTTGCTCTACTTAATGGCCTACACAAAGAAGAGACATAGAAAGAAAGACTTTGATTGCACGAACCAGTACATTAAGGATGTAACCAGCACACAAAACAATAAAACAGCTACTTACTTTGGAAAGATGACTGCCTTGCCGGTTTTCTACATAACTGACCAACCTTGCTCCAATGAATGGCCTGCACAAAGCAGAAACATAGAAAGGAAGACTTTAATTGTATGCACTACTACATTAAGGATGAAACCAGTGCACAAAACAATACATACAGCTCCTTACAGAGAAAATATTACTGCCTTGCCGGCCTTCTACATCATTGACCATAGTTTCTCTACTGAATGGCCTTCACAAAGAAGAGACATAGAAAGGAAGACTTTAATTGCACAAACTACTACATTAAGGATGTAACCAGCACACAAAACAATAAAACAGCTACTTAAAGAGGAAATATGACTGCCTTGCCGGTCTTCTACATCACTTACCACACTTGCTCTACTTAATGGGCTACACAAAGAAGAGAAATGGAAAGAAAGACTTTAATTGCACGACCTACTACATTAAGGATGTGACCGGCATACAAAACAATAAAACAGCTACTCACTTTGGAAAGATGACGGCCTTGCCGGTTTTCTACATCACTGACCAACCTTGCTCCAATGAATGGCCTGCACAAACCAGAGACATAGATAGGAAGACTTTAATTGTATGCACTACTACATTAAGGATGTAACCAGCACACAAAAAAATAAAACATCTACTTGCAGAGGAAATATGACTGCCTTGCTGGTCTTCTACCTATCTGACCACAGTTGCTCTTCTGAATGGCCTACACAAAGAAGAGACATAGAAAGAAAGACTTTACTTGCACGAACTACTACATTAAGGATGTAGCCAGCACACAAATCAATAAAGAAAACAACTTATAGAGGAAAGATGGCTGCCTTCCCAGTCTTCTACATCACCGACCACCCTTGCTCCTATGAACGGCCTGCACAAAGCAGAGACATAGAAAGGAAGACTTTAATTGCACGAACCACTACATTAAGGATGTAACCAGCACACAAAACAATAAAACAGGTACTTACTTTGGAAAGATGACTGCCTTGCCGGTTTTCTACATAACTGACCAACCTTGCTCCAATGAATGGCCTGCACAAAGCAGAGACATAGAAAGGAAGACTTTAATTGTATGCACTACTACATTAAGGATGAAACCAGTGCACAAAACAATACATACAGCTCCTTACAGAGAAAATATTACTGCCTTGCCGGCCTTCTACATCATTGACCATAGTTGCACTACTGAATGGCCTTCACAAAGAAGAGACATAGAAAGGAAGACTTTAATTGCACAAACTACTACATTAAGGATGTAACCAGCACACAAAACAATAAAACAGCTACTTAAAGGGGAAATATGACTGCCTTGCTGGTCTTCTACATCACTTACCACACTTGCTCTACTTAATGGGCTACACAAAGAAGAGAAATAGAAAGAAAGACTTTAATTGCACGAACTACTACATTAACGATGTGACCAGCATACAAAACAATAAAACAGCTACTTACTTTGGAAAGATGACTGCCTTGCCGGTTTTCTACATTACTGACCAACCTTGGTCCAATGAATGCCCTGCACAAAGCAGAGACATAGATAGGAAGACTTTAATTGTATGCACTACAACATTAAGAATGTAACCAGCACACAAAACAATAAAACAGCTACTTACAGAGGAAATATGACTGCCTTGCTGGTCTTCTACATCACTGACCACAGTTGCTCTTCTGAATGACCTTCACAAAGAAGAGACATAGAAAGGAAGACTTTAATTGCATGAACTACTACATTAATGATGAAACCAGCGCACAAAACAATAAAGACAGCTTCTTACAGAGAAAATATTACTGCCTTGCCGGGCTTCTACATCATTGACCATAGTTGCTCTACTGAATGGCCTTCACAAAGAAGAGACATAGAAAGGAAGACTTTAATTGCACGAACTACTACATTAAGGATGTAGCCAGCGCACAAAACAATAAAGACAGCTTCTTACAGATAAAATATTACTGCCTTGCTGGGCTTGTACTTCATTGACTATAGTTGCTCTACTGAATGGCCTTTCACAAAGAAGAGACATAGAAAGGAAGACTTTAATTGCACGAACTACTACATTAAGGATGTAACCAGGACACAAAACAATAAAACAGCTACTTACTTTGGAAAGATGACTGCCTTGCCGGTTTTCTACATCACTGACCAACCTTGGTCCAATGAATGGCCTGCACAAAGCAGAGACATAGATAGGAAGACTTTAATTGTATGCACTACAACATTAAGAATGTAAACAGCACACAAAACAATAAAACAGCTATTTACAGAGGAAATATGACTGCGTTGCTGGTCTTCTACATCTCTGACCACACTTGCTCTACTTAATGGCCTACACAAAGAAGAGACATAGAAAGAAAGACCTTACTTGCACGAACTACTACATTAAGGATGTAGCCAGCACACAAATCAATAAAGAAAACAACTTATAGAGGAAAGATGGCTGCCTTCCCAGTCTTCTACATCACCGACCACCCTTGCTCCTATGAACGGCCTGCACAAAGCAGAGACATAGAAAGGAAGACTTTAATTGCACGAACCACTACATTAAGGATGTAACCAGCACACAAAACAATAAAACAGGTACTTACTTTGGAAAGATGACTGCCTTGCCGGTTTTCTACATAACTGACCAACCTTGGTCCAATGAATGGCCTGCACAAAGCAGAGACATAGATAGGAAGACTTTAATTGTATGCACTACAACATTAAGAATGTAACCAGCACACAAAACAATAAAACAGCTACTTACAGAGGAAATATGACTGCCTTGCTGGTCTTCTACATCACTGACCACAGTTGCTCTTCTGAATGACCTTCACAAAGAAGAGACATAGAAAGGAAGACTTTAATTGCATGAACTACTACATTAATGATGAAACCAGCGCACAAAACAATAAAGACAGCTTCTTACAGAGAAAATATTACTGCCTTGCCGGGCTTCTACATCATTGACCATAGTTGCTCTACTGAATGGCCTTCACAAAGAAGAGACATAGAAAGGAAGACTTTAATTGCACGAACTACTACATTAAGGATGTAGCCAGCGCTCAAAACAATAAAGACAGCTTCTTACAGATAAAATATTACTGCCTTGCTGGGCTTGTACTTCATTGACCATAGTTGCTCTACTGAATGGCCTTTCACAAAGAAGAGACATAGAAAGGAAGACTTTAATTGCACGAACTACTACATTAAGGATGTAACCAGCAAGCAAAACAATAAAACAGCTACTTACTTTGGAAAGATGACTGCCTTTCCGGTTTTCTACATCACTGACCACCCTTGCTCCTATGAACGGCCTGCACAAACCAGAGACATAGATAGGAAGATTTTAATTGTATGCACTACTACATTAAGGATGTAACCAGCACACAAAACAATAAAACAGCTACTTACAGAGGAAATATGACTGCCTTGCTTGTCTTCTACATCACTTACCACACTTGCTCTACTAAATGGCCTACACAAAGAAGAGACATAGAAAGAAAGACTTTAATTGCACGAACTACAACATTAAGGATGTAACGGGCTTCCGGCGGATGCCACCAGGGCAATGGATGCTCCCTTTAGAGCGTCCGATCTACAGCTGATTGTTTCGCCGATTTCCAGGGGCGAAAATCCTCTGCTTCGAGCAAAGAGGTGGAGGAGAGCCTTTTCGGGCTGGGTTGAGCCCGTTTGGACCCTCCAGGAAGGAGGTAGAACCGGTGCTCCCCAGGTAGCCCGAGAGGAAGCTCCAACAGCTGGATCCCCCTGCTTTGCAGGGCAAGCTCTGGAAGGCATGTCTCCGTTTACATTGTTGATTGGTGCTGAATTGTAATGGACAGACTGAGACTGAAGCGGTGGTTGCAAGTATTTTTGGGTTTTTTTTCTGCTTTCCCTTATTATTCTACAGCTTTATAACAAAGACTTTTACTTTGGGGGGGAAAAAAAAACGGAGAACCTTTTCCTTTTAAAATGGCTACTTTTCTTTTTCTTCTTGCTCTCCCTAATCGACTCTTATTGAAACCTTATACAACAGTGCCATCTGGTGGTCGGAATTGAAAAGAAAAGAGGATTTTCCTCCTGGTTTTTTTTTTTTGACTTGCTTGGCGCCTTGGCAAATTATGGCTGTACAGAGAGGTACCAAGCCTAAGGGCACCTCCTCTCCTTTACAACAATCTCAGTTCTCCTTGTTGGCACAACCTCAATCTCAATCCCAAAATCCACCACCTGCAGCAATTACCAATAAAGAAATATTGGATACTTTGAACATTAAGTTTGGTAATATGGAGAAAAATATGCTGGATTTGAAACAACAAATGAGAAGCCAACAGGACCAAATGGATCAAATGAACCAAACTATGGAAGAGATGAGGGATCGGGCAGCTCGGGCTAATCAAGATATTAGAAATGATGTCGTTTCTGCCCTTTCTGGACTGGTTGTAAATTTGGAATTCCTGGATGATGTGGTTAAAGAGACTCAGAAGGATGTTGGAAAATTGGAATACCGGGCAGATAAGTTGGAAGAGAGGGCCGATAGAATTGAGCTTGAGCAGTTGCTATTCCAGTACAAGCAGTTAGAGGCTGTTTTGCGGGTAAGGGGTTTGCCAGAGGATAAAGATAGCGGGAAAGGAGAAGATTTGAGGGTGATTTGCGCGGAGGCTTTTGCCCCCCTTCTACAAGTGGATCCAAAAGAGATTCTCCAACAGATTGAGAAAGCTTACAGAGTTAACTCCTGGTATGCAAGACAGCGAAATTTGCCAAGAGATGTGGTGGTTCATCTGGAAAGGAGATACCTGCGTAATGAGATTGTACAGGCTGCATATCATCAGAGATGTACTGTGCGAGATCAGGAGGTGAAAGTTTTGAAAGAAATACCATTGAAAATGCTTAGGCTGCGCAAAGAGTTTAAATTTTTGACGGATGAACTGAAGAAACGTAACCTGCAATTTAGATGGGAATTGCCAATTGGCGTTACTTTGATTTACTCTGGGAAAAGATACCGATTGGATTCTACTCAGAAGGCTAGAGACTTTTATTCCAAGGTTCTGAATGCTGGTGAGCTAGGATTGGAATCGGAAAAGATCCAGCCTGCTCAGCAGGAGCTAGTAGAGATAGCAGCCTCGGCACTTGCGTCAGTTGATAAACAGCTTGTGGAGAGACTGGAAGAAGCAGTAGGCCTGGGATTGGAATTTAAAGAACAGAGAATTACCAGAGCAACGGCAAAGAAAATGGAGAAGACTATACAGCAAACTTCGAGTATCTCTGTTGATGTACCTACACAATCAGAAGCCGTGGGAGGAGCAAGGCCTAAGAGATTTCCTACTGATATGTGGGCTATGTTTCAGAAGCTTCAAACTAAGCCTGATGATGGTCAGGCTGCTGACCTGGAATGTTAATGGACTTAATTCCCCACAAAAAAGAAGAAAGGTTTTCTATTATTTGAAACAGCATAAAAACGATGTAATTTGCCTTCAGGAGATGCATATTAAGTCTAGTGATCAAAATTTTTTGGACAATTGGAAACTGGGACAATGTTTTGTAGCCTCAGCTCCTGAAAAAAAGAATGGTTTGGTGCTGTATGTTAATAAAAGCTTGTCAGCTAATTTATTGGAAGCAGATCTGCAAGGGAGATATATTTTAGTGGAACTTATGGTACTGGATCAGAAAATACTACTTGTTGGGATTTATGCCCCTAATCAACAGCAGATGAAGTACTTTAAGGATTTGCAGAGGAGAATATCGGACTTGGACTACAAATCATTTGTTTTTATGGGGGATTGGAATGGGGTTATAGATACACAGATGGATAGATCTGGAGCCTCAACCTCAACTTGTAGAGGGCGGTTGCCTTCAGCTTTTTTTTGATCTGAAGGATGAATTGGAATTAATGGATGTCTGGAGGCTCCGCAATGAGAAGGAAAGAGACTATACGTTTTTCTCGGACAGACATCAGTCTTTTTCTAGAATTGATTTTATGTTAATATCAAACGATTTGCTTTCTAGGATTAAAGATGTTAAGATTTTCCCGAGAATTATTTCAGACCACAGCCCGGTGATGATGGAGATACAGGACTTGATGACTCAACGAAGATCTTGGAGGCTTAATGAGGGATTATTTAAATATGATGTGAATGTGTTGGAGTGTAAGAAACAATTGAAAGAATTTTTTTGTGCTTAACATGGATAAAGGCACCTCAACAGAGATGGTTTGGGACGCTAGTAAGGCTTATATGAGGGGCATATTGATCTATTTGAATAATAAGATTAAAAGGGATAGAGAAGCTAAATTGAAAGAATTGGAGAAGGAGATTAAGATTAAAGAGAAATTGCTGATATCAAGCCCTCAAGATAGGTCAATTTATACTACTACCTGACTGCACTGTTGCTGAAACTAAATTAATATTGTATATGATTACAACAGCTAGACTGCTGATAGCACAATATTGGAAGAAAGCAGAATTTTGCTTTATAGAAGAATGGATACTTAAGGTAGCAAATCTTGCCGAAATGGATAAAATTTCTGCATACCTAGAAGATCACTCTTACGATAAGTATACTATAGAGTGATATCCCTGGATTGATTTTGTAAAATTAAGGTACGGTTCAAAGGAAGTGTCTATGGGATTTGGTTGAGAAATGCTTCATAAATATGTAGTAATGGTTTTGGAAAGGAGGTTATGATGGTTTTTCTCCTTTTTTGTCTTTTTTGTATTATCTTGTTCTTATTCTGATATATGCATATTATTATTGGGATATTTGTTTTTCAGATTTGCTCGTAACTATGCTTCTGACTCTATCTGGGAAGTCAGGGGTTGGGTTAGGGAGGGTTAGGGTGGGGAAACGGGGGGGAGGGGGAGGGGAGGGAGAAAATGTTACTCCTAATAAGATAACCTGTATATGTCTGTTACATAAATAAAATTTTCAAAAACAAACAAACAAAAAAACATTAAGGATGTAACCAGGTCTTCTACATCACTGACCACACTTGCTCTACTTAATGGCCTACACAAAGAAGAGACATAGAAAGAAAGACCTTACTTGCACGAACTACTA